>NC_059428.1:20933477-21080977 GCF_021028975.2 Sphaerodactylus townsendi
TCACCTTGCTGCAAAATGTAAATTCAAATTAGAAGGAACCGCAAGAGCTATCATCCTTGTTGCAAAATGTAGCCCAAATTAGAAGGAACTGCAAGAGCTATCGCCCTTGTTGCAAAATGTAGCCCAAATTAGAAGGAACTGCAAGAGCTATCGCCCTTGTTGCAAAATGTAGCCCAAATTAGAAGGAACCGCAAGAGCTATCATCCTTGTTGCAAAATGTAGCCCAAATTAGAAGGAACTGCAAGAGCTATCGCCCTTGTTCCAAAATGTAGCCCAAATTAGAAGGAACCGCAAGAGCTATCGCCCTTGTTGCAAAATGTAGCCCAAATTAGAAGGAACTGCAAGAGCTATCCCCTTGTTGCAAAATGTAGCCCAAATTAGATGTATCTCAAATGCCACACCCCATCTTTCTTGCTAGCGAGGACCCAAAGCAGATGGTTTTGTTCTTCTCTCCTCAAATTTTATCCTCACAACAACTTTGTAAGGTGGGCTTGGCTCAGAGTGTGTGACAGGTCAGCCAGCAATGGAAGCTAAGGTTGTCTGTGGCAGGCATAACTCATCAGAAAATAAAACTGGACATTGTAAAATTGACTACTGGCCAATTTGAAGGTGAGCCAAAAAAATTCTCATTTGGCCCCTCAAAAAAGAGATATGGGTCTGCCATATTATGGGCAGGGAGGATTGGTGGGTCAATTCACATCAAAAGCCTAATAAAGAGAGCAGGGCAGAGCCCATTAACTTTTCTAGATTGGCTGCTCCATACAAGGCCACCAGGAGATCATCAGGAACATGCAGTGGCGTTCCTGCCTAGGGACAGGGGGTCTATACCCTGGCGCCCCATTTGGTCACATGGGGGCGGCACCCATTTCAGGTCGCTTGTGCGGATTTTTTTAAATTTTTTTAGTGTTTTTCACTGTTCTGGCTCGTAGGCGCATTTTATTAGCAACACTGAATTTTCAGGGTACCATCCAGAGACTGTCCTGATGATACCACCCAAGTATGGTGATGTTTGTCTAGGGAAGCAAAGTTGCTGGACACTCAAAGAGGGTGTTCCCCATCCCATTGTTTCAATGGGAGTTGCCAGGAGATGGGGACTACCCACTATGGACCATAACTCATCCCCTGAACCTAACTTCACCTGAAACTCTAAAGTGGTATCATGGAATAGTTACCAGATGATACCCCTGAAATTTTGGTGTCACTAGCTAAAATACACCCCTTTACAGGCACCCCAAGAAAAGCTGTCTAAGATTCTTTAGTTTTTTGCAGTGACTTTGCTCCATTGCAGCCACTGGGAATTTCTGAGGTGTGAAGGCAGGCTGCACATTTTGGAAGATAGAGGCACCAGACCTTCAAGGTGGCTCCAGGAAGCCCTCCTGGTAATAGTATCCAGGGCATAGAGACCTTGTTTGGGGGTTCAATTTTATGGCCCCCAGCCTATTTGTTTCCACGCCCTGCACATGAAAGCCTACTGGCTGAGTTCTCTCAGAACTCTCAACTCGCTCCCCACCCACCTAGAAGCAGTCACCAAGCTTGATGCTATTACTCAAGACCTCTTGGACACCTTGAAAGTCTGGTGCCCTATCTTCAAAATGTGCAGCTAGTGTTACACGACCTTCAGAAATTTCAGAATCTGCCAGGCTCTTCAGTTAGTTCTGGGTGGGGAAAATCACTTTCCCACCATAGACTCTCTATGGGCTTTCTGTTGTGCCCAGATGGCTCCTGGTAGAGGTTTCAATGGGGAGGCACCGTGGCAGGGGTCTTGCCTTGGTGGGGCATTTGCAGGGCTGCTGGTGTGAGTCTCCCGGAAGGGGAACCAAACCAAATTTACAAATGCTGTGGGCACCAAGTCGGGTGAACCTGATGCCCACAGCATTCGCCATCCAGGTAAACTTTAGTGCCCCACCCAGAAAGCAAGACCACTACCACATTGCTCCTGTTGAAACCTCACCACAGCGCCAGCTACATGCGAAAGCTCCCATTGAAGTCTATGGTGGGAAAATAATGCTTCCACCATAGAACTTGCTGAAGAGCTCTGAGACTTGAATTTCTGAGGTGTAAGCACTGACTATTTGAAGAGCTTTAGATTCTTTCAAGGTGGTCTAAGAGGCCTTATAATAGCATCCAAGCTTGGTAAGCTTGTTTCTGAGTGGGGAGTTGAGAGAGTTCTGAGAGAACTCAGCCCACAGGCTTTCAAGTGTGCAGGAGCTGGAAACAGGGCCAAGCCTTCGGGGACCCATAAATTGAACCCCCCAGAAGCAAAGGCCTCCAAACCTGGATGATATTACCAGGAGGTCTCCTGAGCCAAATTCTGAAAGTCTGGTGCCCTCTATCTTCAAAAGTGTGCAGCCCGCCTTCACACTCAGAAATTCCCCATTGGCTACAATGGAGCAAAGCCACTGCAAAAAAACAAAAGAATCTTTAGTAACTTTCTTTCTTTAAGTGTTTGTGGTGGGTGGTATTTTTAGTGCTAGACACCAAAATTTCAGGGTATCATCTGGTAACTATTCCCATGATACCACCCAGGTTTAGAATTAGGTTCGGGGACCAAAGTTATAATAAAATGGTAGCCCCCATCTCCTCTGTTAATTCCCATTGAAACAATGGGGATGGGGGCATTCCATTTGGGTGTCCATACTTTGCTTCCCCTGAACCAAACATCACCAAACTTGGGTGGTAATCATCAGGCAGTGTCTGGATGATGCCCTGGAAATCATGGTGCTGTTAGCTTTAAAAATGCCACCATCCTGCAGGCCGAAAACACCAAAAAATGGGCTCACCTCCAAAGCCCAAAATTACCTTGCATTCACATTTGTTCATATTTACAGGGACATAATTGGACACTTTTGTCCAAATGCCTGAATTTGCCCAGATCTAGCTGAATCTGGTATTTGTTTCCATCTAAATCTCCAACCCTCAAAAGTGATGTAAGGTTATTTCAGGACAGCATCACTTTCAATTTTGTTTTAACCGAGACCCCAGATTCTCCCTTTGGGTGGACCCTAAAAGAATCTGAGTTCTAGTTTAAGCAACCATTGAAAGTGAGGTTGTTTGGGGTGGATTCCCACTGAGGTGTGTTTTTTGAGAGAAGATGCTGGACATTTGTTTGGTAAATGTTTTGTTGGGGGTGGTTTGTGAGATTTACATGCTTACTACCCACTCTGCACTGGCTTGGAGTTGTTTCTCAGGCTAACAACCTACCCCATAGGGTTGTTGTGGACAGGGAAATTAGGAAAGAGTTGGTGGTATGTTTTGGCTGGGAGTGGGAGGTGTTTTGTGAGATGGTGCAAAAATAATTGTTTGTTCAAGCGGTGGGGGAGGGGTGGCTTCATTCGTAAACTCAGGTTTTGTCCCCGGGCTCCAGTTTGCCTAGGTTCGCCCCTGGGAACATGTAGTGTTCTTGTGCCTTATTTAAAAGTGGAACTGGCACAAAACAGTACCCCAGCTCTGTAGGCTAGGAACTAAGTCCTCCCCAAATCTGATATCCAGTGTTGGTGTTCACGGTCCTAATTTTTTAATTTCTATTTAGGATTCCTCCCAAATGAGATTTGCAAGGTGCGCCTACATCCCCTCCCATTTGGACATTTAAAAATGTATTTCACAAGCTGAATTTGCAGCACTGTGTGTTCACCCCACTTGTCGAATGATTGAGTGATTCCTCCTTTCTCCTCTGCTGCTTGAATGACAAATGCCTGCTGCTTTTCCCCAGTGGATGATTGTATGGTTCACCTTTTCCTCTGTAAAGTTTATCATCATCTCTTATGTTGGTTTGTTGTCTCCTCTGGATTATTCAGGATTTTTTGCCCGGTAGATGTTTCCCCCCCCCGCTCACTTCTGATGGCATTTGGCAGAAGCAGTAGAGATGATGAAATTTATACTTCTCTTAGAAGAGGCCAAGAAATCCAGCGTGATGTGAAAGCAAGATCAATTTCCCTTTGTTTGCAAAGCCAAGAAGCTTTGCAAACCGGCAAAAAGGACGGCAAGTGAAAGCGGGCTTCCTAACCTCAGGGTCAGACAATGGCAGATGTAGCCCTATGTGGATGTGTCATTACAAATTTTTAGGAAGTTACTACTAGCATGAACATACCTTACTGCCTATTAAGAAACGTGGCTGACAAGACATACATGGCCCCCGAAAGATGATGAGACACGTTAGGTTTCAGCTGTTCAGGAGGTCACAACTTTATTGACAAACAGAGCATTGCTAACTTTATCTGGCCTGTTAGTAATGCCTGGGGGTTCATACCAACCAGCACTGGAATGTAGCAGCTTCACACCAACCCGCACTGGAATGTAGCAGGTTCACACCAACCAGCACTGGAATGTAGCAGCTTGTCCAATGGGCATTCCATGTAGACAACCACTTGGCATGGTGCCAAGGTGAAAATACAGGGGCTTACCCCAGGACAGTAGCCTGTGTTAACTGCGTGTTGCATAAGCATTCTTGGGGCAGGACCCTCTGCTGTCCTGGCCCTATGGAGCAACCCCTGTGTTACCCAGGATGGAGATGCAGTCTCTCAACAATTAACTCAGAGCAGAATGCTTATGAATATTGCAAGAGGCTGGGTAGGGAATCTTTAATACAAATGTATACGAAGGTTAGCTCTTGGAAGAAAATCCACAGAGAGGAAAATAATGCAAATTTGATAAGCTTTATTGTAGGAATAAGAGGTTCACAAGCACTTGATTCAATGCAACAAACACACACACACAGAGTTCCTAAGATATAAATAGGTTGGGAAATAGGTTTGGAATAGAAGGGGGTATGGGATATAAGAACATAAGAAAGAGCCTGCTGGATCAGACCAGAGTCCATCTAGTCCAGCACTCTGCTACTCGCAGTGGCCCACCAGATGCCTTTGGGAGCTCACATGCAGGATGTGAAAGCAATGGCCTTCTGCTGCTGCTGCTGCTCCTGAGCACCTGGTCTGCTAAGGCATTTGCAACCTCAGATCAAGGAGGATCAAGATTGGTAGCCATAGATTGACTTCTCCATAAATCTGTCCAAGCCCCTTTTAAAGCTATCCAGGTTAGTGGCCATCACCACCTCCTGTGGCAACATATTCCAAACACCAATCACGCATTGCGTGAAGAAATGTTACCTTTTATTAGTTCTAATTCTCCTCCCCCCACCCAGCATTTTCAATGTATGCCCCCTGGTTTTAGTATTGTGAGAAAGAGAGAAAAATTTCTTTCTGTTAACATTTTCTATCCCATGCATAATTTTATAGACTTCAATCATATCCCCCCTCAGACGTCTCCTCTCCAAACTAAAGAGTCCCAAACGCTGCAGCCTCTCCTCATAAGGAAGGTGCTCCAATCCCTCAATCATCCTCGTTGCCCTTCTCTGCACTTTTTGTATCTCTTCAATATCCTTTTTGAGATGTGCCGACCAGAACTGAACACAGTACTCAAAGTGCGGTCGCACCACGGCTTTATATAAGGGCATGACAATCCTTGCAGTTTTATTATCAATTCCTTTTGCCTTTTTCACAGCTGCCATGCATTGAGTTGACATTCCCATGGAACTATCAACTAAGATGCCCAATCCCTTTCCTGATCTGTGACTGATAGCACTGACTCCTGTAGCGTGTATATGAAGTTTGGATTTTTTGCCCCTATGTGCATCACTTTACATTTTGCTACATTGAACTGCATTTGCCATTTCTTAGCCCACTCACTTAATTTATCAAGGTTCGCTTGGAGCTCTTCGCAATCCTTTGCGGTTCTCACCACCCTACATAATTCGATATCATCCACAAACTAGGCCACCACGCTACCTTCCCCTACTTCCAGGTCATATATAAATATTTATGACTTGATCACAATGTGAAGACAATCCGGGGTTCAGAACCAAACAGCCAGTGTCTGGTTCCAGGGGACAATGAGTTGGGCACAGTGACAAACACCGTGACAAAGAGTGGAGAACTCTTATTTGTTGAACTGGATTTGTTTCCCCACTCCTCCACATGAAGTCTGCTGGGTGTCCCTGGGCTAGTCACAGTTCTCTCAAAATGCTCTCAGCCCCACCTACCTCACAAGGTGTCATGGGGAGAGGAAGGGAAGTGTTGGGGAATTGTTTCCCTATTTGGGTAATAAGCAGAGTGAGAGGAAAGACCAGGAGACTTTTGCTGTGATTATAAAAAGAAACTTTACTTAACTAAATCAGGGTAGGGTATACATGGAATAAACATAACAAATCCTTACTATTCTAGTACAAACTTAGTTGCAGAACTTAGGCACATGTGAGCCCACATGTGGCCTAGGCATTTCACCTCTTAAGGTGAATCCATCTTACAGGTACAAGAAAAACCTCGTGTGTGTGAGACAAAGAAAACATAGTTAACTTTATAACCTCTGACCTACGTGCTCTGCCTCACATAAGCAATGTCGGATTAGCTGCCCAATGACTAATCAATGAATTGATAGCAAGACACTGGACCTCACTAGCTACTCGTTAACATGCAATAATAAGTTAATCTCCCTTGTTGTCAGGATTGTGACAGACACTTCTGCAAATCCTAACAAACCCCTTCTCAAGTGTCATTGTCATTAAATGCACTGGGAATCATAAAATCATAAAGCTTAATCATAACAGTAATGTACAAAATTCAACTCTCATCATAACAATGCAGATATCAAATTCAATCACATTAAAATTGCATGCATAAACTTTCTCGAAGCATTTTCAAACCTCAGTCTTCCCAGTGGCTTCTGCGGAAGATGTCAGCCACCATCTCTTCTTGAGGGTGTATGTACTGGACATTTATCAGGTCCCCTCCTTTCATCATCCTGGCTCCCAGTCCTGAGATCTTGATTATGCATGTGTTTACTTCTGTTGCTTGATCCCTTCATCAGGGTAATACTGGCTTGATTGTCCTCAAAGAGGGTGATTGGCTTAGATTCATCTATGCCAAAAGTCCTTTAGTAGAGCAATGATCCATTCCATTTCTCGACATGCACTATTGGCTGCAAATGCATTCAGATTCTGTAGTAGATTGGGCAATAATAGTCTGTTTTCTACTAGTCCAGTTTTCTATCAAGTTCCTCTCCATAGTAGAAACTGTGGATCCACTTGTTGAAGTAAAATCAGTGTTGTTCTTCACCCCCAGTTTGCATCCATGTAACCTAGGTAGTTTTGGATCTTTGCTGGGTGAAATCCCTCAATTTTTAAGTCCATTGTTTTGATGAGATATTGAGCTATTCTCCTTCTTTACAGCTTTCCAATCATGATGATTTGGTGAACTTGTCTTTCTGCTTAATATTCCTACAGCAGCTGTGATATCTGGTCTTGAGACTGTGCTCAGATACAACAGCTTTCCAATAGCTTCTCTATATCTATTATTGTTCTCCATTGGCTGTCCATCATTTAGCTTGAGGTATTCAGGCTTCATTGGTGTCCTGACACCTTTTGCATCTTTCATATTCACTGATTCAATAAAGTCCATAATTTTTGCTTTCTGGTTGAGAAGAAATCCTCCATCCTGGGTTCTTTCCATTTGTATTCCCAAATATTGATTTGCTTCTCCCAGTTGCTTTACTCCAACAGATCGATTCATCATCTTGGCAATTTCTGTTGCATCCTCACGCGTCTGGCAGCAGACTAAAAGATCATCAACAAATGTCAAAATGTACTGGTACTGTCCATTTTTCATTCTTGAAAATAAACATGGTTCAGCTTGCCCTTGCTGAAAACCTTGTTCCTTTAGTAAAGCTGGTAGCTTTCTTTTGCTAGAAATAGTCCCATTATTCAAGTGTTGCACTTGCATCTGCCTTGAAACTGCAATACTCAACAATGTCCTGAAGGCTGTCCACTTCCCTACCTCAGGAGTGGGCAGTTGCATACTTCCATCAAGGCTAGTGGGTTCACTTTTAGATTCAACATTTTCAGATTCAACACTTGCATGACAAACATAGTCATCATATTTCTTTGGCATAACTCCTTTGTTAGCCCTCTGTGATCTCCTTTCAGTGACAGGAATCTCTTCTTCCTCTGTGTCACTTTGCTCTGAGTCAGACTGCCCAGTTGCCCCTTCTAAACTGGCAGTTTCCAAACTTTCACTGGGGGCAACAGCTGCTTCACTGACCAACTCTGATAAGGTGAGTTCCCCAGGCTCTGGAGTGGGCCTTTGCACTGCATTGCCCTGGATAGGAGCCTCTGGGAAATTCCCTTCATCAATGTAAACTGCATTCAAGACGCCAACTTTTCCAGTTGTAGGATTCAGGATCCTATCTTACCATGACAACGAGTTCTATCCTATTAAAATACCAAGTTCCACTCTTGGACCCAACTTCGCCTTCTTTTCTTTAGGGACAAAACCAAAAACTTCTGATTCGAAAGACTTTAAATGCTTTAATCCTGGCAACTTGCCATTCCACAGCTCATAAGGAGTCTTTCCTGTTGCTGAGTGAATGCTTCTATTGTACAAGTAGGTGGCAGTATTTGCTGCCTCTGCCCAGTAGGGGTCAGGCAGGTTCGCTTGCATCAACAAACAATGAGTAGCTTCTAGAATAGTCGTGTTGACTCGTTCAATTCCACCATTCCGGAAAGCGCTATACTTTACTGATCTAGCATGTACAATGCCTTCATTGGCTAAATACTCTTGAAGATTGTGATGAACAAATTCCAAACCATTATCAGAATATAACACCTCTGGAAACTTGCCAAACTTGTTTTTCAGTGATGCTAGATAGCCTTTCAGCTTATCAGCAGCTTGATCTTTTGACTTCGGGAAATAAACGCTTGCAAATTTACTTTTGGCTTCACAGATTGTGAACGTATACCTGGCTCCGCCACACGATGGCGACAAAGGTCCTATCAAGTCACAATTGACCCTTTCCAAAAAAACTCCACATTGGCTTCATGGCCTTTTGTTCTACTGACCCTAGGTGCGGTCCCTTTTGCTTTCAAACAAATCTCACATTTCTCAAGAGTTAGGCCACAATCAAAAACTTTCAAATTGCAACTTTCAACAAGTTGTTTCACAGACTTAAAAGATCGATGACCCAATTTTTTGATGCCAAGAAAATAAGCACGTTTTGTGTTTGCAAATGTCCTTAGACACTTTCAAAGATTTATCATCAGCATCAAATGGGTTTACATTTTTCAGATAGAAATATTTTCCATGGCGCTGAGCACGGAATGTCTTATTCAATTCCCTGTCGATGATAAGACAACAGTCTTCCTTCATAACAATTTCACATTGGGCTTTTACAAAGCTTGCTGTAGACAAGAGATTGTCCCCAGCAGTTGGGACATAGAAAGCCTTTTTCAAAGTAAACGATATCATTTCTCCTTTTTCATCGTAAAAGTGCAATTTTGCTGATCCTTCTCCCTCGGGGCAAAAACGGCTACCATCAGCTTGGGTTAAAACTTCATCACATGGCGTCAAATCAGTAAAATACTTTTTATCATGTAAAATATGCTTTCCTGCACCAGTGTCTAACAGAAACCAATTCTCCTTTCCTTTTGGTTCAGAGTCATTGGCTAGCAAAAGGTTTTTAGAGCTGGAGGGCAATTTTCCACCTCCCTTTTTCTTTTGCTCAAAAGATTCATTCCTGAAATTCCTTTCTACCTTTCCAGGCATCTTTCTTTGTTTAAGGTTATTACCAGCAGTCAGAAGCCACGTGACCCTTTTGTTTAAGGTTATTACCACGTGACCCCTTTGTTTAAGGTTATTACCAGCAGTCAGAAGCCACGTGACCCTTTTTTTCACAGGTGAAACAGGTTTTCTGCTGCTTTTGAAAATGACCATGCACTTTCAAAGTAGAGTTTCCATTTCCTGGAGAACTTGACTTCTCTTTAAGACCAATTGCAGCATTTCTTAAGTAATTTAAGGCATAATCCACCGTTAAATCATCACGAGCTTGAAGTACAGCTACATGAGAGTTATAACGTTCCGGCAAACTCACAAGTAAAGCACTTAGAAAATCATCGTCTAGCAATGTAGCTCCTGTTGCTCGTATTTGATGTCTTAAATCCTCCATATATTGTAGATGCTCAGTTAAAACTCCACTTGGGGACATTCTGCATGTATACAGTTGTTGCCTGAGCGATCTGACAAATTGACTTGACCCAAATGCATATCTACCATTTAAAGATTCCCATAGAGCACGTGCAGTTTTGCAATCCATTGCTAGAGCAGCCTCAGATTCATCCAGAGATGAACATATGAAGAGCAAGGCTCTTTTATCATCAGGTTTAAACTGGCTCTGGGCTCTATCGCCGGCATCAGGCCCTGGCGGATTCCCTGTTAGGACATACGCTATTTCTTGGACTTCCAAATTCTGAAACATGCAGGTGCGCCACATGAGGAAGTTATTTTTGTCTAGTTTTCTTAGCGGTGGCAAACTGGGGGCTTGACTTACGTGACCTGTACAGGCATTACGTGTAGAAGATCTGGATGCGCTGTCTGCTGTGGACATGTTGCTCCTCTTCTTGTGTCTTCTTCCCATTCAAAAGCACCACTGTAAATCCAAGATACCTCCGATTGAGGCAGCGAGGAAAAAAAACTTCCCTTTTAAAATCTGCACAGCAATCTCTTTTCTTTGGTCTCCTCGCAGCTAGTAAGCTGTCTGGGCCCCCATAACCTTTTGTTGGGGAATTGTTTCCCTATTTGGGTAATAAGCAGAGTGAGAGGAAAGACCAGGAGACTTTTGCTGTGATTATAAAAAGAAACTTTACTTAACTAAATCAGGGTAGGGTATACATGGAATAAACATAACAAATCCTTACTATTCTAGTACAAACTTAGTTGCAGAACTTAGGCACATGTGAGCCCACATGTGGCCTAGGCATTTCACCTCTTAAGGTGAATCCATCTTACAGGTACAAGAAAAACCTCGTGTGTGTGAGACAAAGAAAACATAGTTAACTTTATAACCTCTGACCTACGTGCTCTGCCTCACATAAGCAATGTCGGATTAGCTGCCCAATGACTAATCAATGAATTGATAGCAAGACACTGACCTCACTAGCTAATTAACATGCACACAGTTAACCCCTTGTTGTCAGGATTGTGACAGACATTTGCAAATCCTAACAGGAAGAAGTTAGTAAGCTGCCTTGAGACTCCATACAGAAGAGAAAGGGAGGCTGTGGCAAGGACGCAGCTGCTGCGCCAGTCCTTGGGCGGGAAATGAATGCACGCAGGTGCAGGCTGCCATGCACGCCGGTGCACCTCCTGCTAGACTGCTTCAAGTTCTGCGCGCTACTGCTGAAGGAGGGGCGTAACTAAGGCAAAAATCACATGGCAAAATCACCAATTAGTAACCCCCTCTTGGCACACACAAATAATTAGTAACCTACTCTCGGGAACCTGTGAGAACCTGCTGGATCCCACCTCTGGTATCAGAAAGAGGTTTTCTTATGATTGTTATCCTGATTGTTTGCCTGGAGGTGCCAGCACCTGTTCTGCTACTGAGCCACAGACCCCTCCCTAAGTTCTCAGGCAGAAACATTTCAAATGTCTTTGATCCACCCCTATTTATTCTACCTTTCATTTATGTCTACTGAAGCAAGGCTTCATGACACTGTAATATGTATAAATATTGCAAAAGTGAACACTTTATGAGATCTTTTGTACTCAGATCTTTTATTTCTGGTCGTTTCAGAAGGAAACTGTGTGCTATATTTTTATGTAATGATAACAAGACAAAAGATGAGTCAAACATTAAAAAAATCCCTTTATGGTTGAGTTTGAGCTTTCTCTGTCAGACATACACACACAAGTGATGCGTGCACACAGACAGACATGGAATAGTTGTGTGTGTGACTGGCCCCTTCCACACAAATCTCCTAAAACTTTTGTAAAATGTTTGTGAAATATTTTCAACCCCCTCTCCTTTTGTCCAGACTCGCCCCCAGGAAACGATTCCTTGCCACCATTTTGTGATCCCCCCCTTTTTTGAGTTCTGTGTTGAATCGATGTATCAATGATTCACACCCTCGTGCTGCATTCTATACTCCTCCTGTACTTAATGCTTCAAGGATTGGTCCCCCAAAGTTTAAAATAAAAACAGGCAAATGCTGCACATAAATAGGTGAGGGGGAACTGAGTGGGCTCAGAAAAAGGCACCAAAGAGAAAGCTCAAAGAAGCAGAAAAGCGTAAAAAAACATAATCCGTGAATTGCGCAGCAACTGAAAACAGTTTCAAAAAGTTTCAGTCAGAGAATTGTTTTAAACAGGGATTTATTTAAAATGTTTTGAGGCTGGACATAAAACGTTTTGGGGTAAAAACAATGCGGAACTTGATGGAGGATATTTTTTTAAATTTCCTGCCTCAAAACATTTTAAATGAATTGTGCAGAAAGGGGCACTCTCTATGGGAATGGGTTAAATCTTTGGTAAGCTGCGGAACTCTAGTCAAAGCTCTGCTCACAACCTGAATTCAATCCCAAGGCAAGTTGTGGTGTGAAATCACCCCTTGAGTTGTGGTGTGAAATCACCCCTTGAGTTAGTAATGACTTGGTGCTTGAATCTTTACCTGATACATTTCCTTTGATCTAGGACTTTATCTCCATGGATACTAAATTTTTAACCAACAGAGATTCCTGCATGTCAAGCCAGTAGCTGGAAAAATTTCGGGGGTGGTGGTGGTGGTGGTGGGACCAAATGAGTACAGTGGAGGTCAACTTATCATTATTTATTTTCTTAATTTATTATTTAGTTTCCAATTTTTTTACTTGAGACCCAAAGTGTATATGCGGTGTAAAGCAATGTAATTGAATACTATGAGGGATCGCATAAGCAGTGCAATAGATTTAGGATTACATAAACTAAAAAAGGGCCAAAAAGTTTGACTTCCTCTCTCTCTCTCTCTCTCTCTCTCTCTCTCTCTCTCTCTCTCTCTCTCTCTCTCTCTCACACACACACACACACACACACACACACACACACACACACACACACACACACACAACACAACACAACACAACACAACACAACACAACACAACACAACACAACACAACACAACACAACACAACACAACACATCACATTTTAAATTAGGACACTTCAGCGCACATTTGGAAGATTTACACTTTTTTTACCTCAGCTCCTTCCTTTTTTTTTTACAATAGAGAATTTACACTTGAAAGACTCATGATGGGTTTTATACCAACTCTAGTGCTGATTGGAGGGGCATAACAAATGATTGATGGGGCCAGCCCCCTTGTGCACCACTACTGCATATCCTGACTGAATGCTCAGGGCCACAAGGAAAAGCATCCATTTTGGAAGCAGGAAGGCGCTTCCTTTCATGGTTTCAAAGCTGCAAAAGTTATATATAGTCTTCATTCCCCAAACGTTCATAGCTCTGATATGCTGCCATGTATCACTTTCTGTGCAGTACCCTGAGTGCTTTTTGCTTGGTCCGTGGATTGCATGCAATGTGTCAATTATTCTTAAAAACCTAAATAATTTAAAGATATAATTATAAGGGAAACTCTTCTCCATATTTCATCTCAGCAGGAACACTCGGGCTTCAGGACTGCAGGACAGAAATTAAGTTGTCCAATATTATAGCATTAGAGGGTAAACTGGCTTTGGAATTTACACCTGCTGGCACACTATTAAGCCCGCTTGCTGGGTGCCTTTTCCAGAGGAAAAAAACATTTATTTCGTGAAAACTTTCAGCAGATATTGAAAATTCTTTTGTACAGCTGCGTCTCTTGTGGTCCTCTTTAAGGACGAATGTATTTCTCAATTTCATTCTGTAATTGTACCAGGAGTTCTCTCCGTCCAGCTTTCCACTCATTCATATGTGTTCTTATGTGCTCACAACTGAACTCACACAGAGACCCAGGATGGGCTTTTCGCTACCATTTCCAAAGCAGAATCTGCTTTTAACTTTTTGGGGTTTTTTAAAATTAAAACATATCCTGCCTTTCATCTTGGTTGAAAGTGGCTTACAATAATAATTAAAATATCCCCAGATTTTTTTAAAAAGAGCAGTTTAAATGTAATGTGCGGGGTTATCTCTTCAGTCTATGATGGAAAACTCAATTGATTTTCTCTGTTCTTAACATTATTTCCCCAAAACACTGACCAGCAGTGGGTCCTGTTATTAAAACACGAGTGACAGAATAAAATGACAGCAAAATAGCACAGACTGTGCGAAATCAAAACAGAAGATGGGCAGCCAAATTTGCAGGGGTGGGGATGGGGGAATCTGCAGAGAAAATTATTGTAACCCGCTTTGAGACACCTTGAAGGTAAAGAGAAGCAGGGTATAAACACCAACTCTTCTTCTGGTATTCTTGTGGCAAACCAGGCCACCTTCAACAAAGCTGCATGAGCAATTCATGAGGAAAAGCCTTTCCTGCAACCAAGAAAGAAACTGGAAATTCAGCAGTGAATATACTTCAGGGACTGCTGGAAACCTCCAAACCACCATTTCAGAACCAGTACTCTCTGGAATATTATGGGAAAGGATGAGATTCTGCAAAGTGGATATTATGTACTGTTCCGAAATGACACCTGCATTTTATTTATGAAATCAGTCAGCTAAAATGCTGCTTCCTTTGATACAGACTATTACTTCTGTGTTCACTAGACATCAGTTATTATTAATGGGGTTCTTGTATTATTGAGCCTGTTGAAAAGACATAGTGTCTGAGAAGAAAATACCAAGGGAGAGTAATGAAAAATGTGGGTCTTGCTAGAAGATTAATTGTGAAAGTAAATTATTTTATTGAAAGAGTTCACTTGTAAGTACCATCACTGCTTCTGGGCTTCCTGCAATAAGACACCACTCATTAAAGATTTAATAAGCGTAGAGAAAAGTAAGGGGGGGGGGAGGGGAGAGAGAAATACACATGAGTAACTAGCTATAGTCAGACACTTGCATTCTATGATTTTTCCTCCTTCCAAACTTTAACTATGATCATAGTGTTCTGGGGAAATACATGTTGTGACAAGTCTTTCCGATCTACTAACAAGCCTTCTCTCTCTCTCTCTCTCTCCTCCCCCGCCCTCCCTCCCTCCCTCCCTCCCTCCCTCCCTCCATCCATCCATCCATCCATCCATCCATCCATCCATCCATCCATCCATCCATCCATCCATCCATCCATCCATCCATCCATCCATCCATCCATCCATCCATCCATCCATCCATCCACACAGCCTCCTTTGATTTTGGGGGACTAGGTTTTTTATTAAGGTATTAACCTTCCTCTCAGGTGTCTACCAACAAAATCACCAGGAATACCAACACTTTGATCAAGAACTGCTCAGTTCATCCTAACACACGCCAACATCTATGCAAATCTGAAGCTCTCCCTCCTAGACTTTATGGAAAGGCAAAAATCCGCGAGGACTCCACCCTGCTGCAAACTGTGTAGGCCAAAAATAAGGTATGTTGTGGGCTGGCAAGACCATGGCTTAGTTGAGGATGTCTTTGGAATTGGAAGATTCTGGAGTTGTGAAGCGAGCATCCTTTTAAAGTTAATTCCCACCTTTTTTGAACTTTCCACAATAGTACCTGCTCCGACTTCATATAGTACCATCTAATTAGCTTTTTAACGTGCCACATTAAAATGCTGCCATCTAAAACAAGACTGAGGGCAGAACATTCAGAGGTATAATTAAACATGCCAGTAGCTTCTTTACTTGAAGCGGCATTGTTTAAGTAGAGCGCGCTGCATTATTCAGAACTGTCTTACTTATAGCGAACGTGAGCCTATGGTTTCTGTGGAAACAGGGTCAGAAAGCTATAGGTAGTCGGTGCAAAGCCATCAGTTGTGGGGAAGAGCACTTGCTCGCAAACGTCACTCCCTGCTTGCCTGCTGAGACAGCCTCACAAGCCATCTTTCAAAATCATGCTACAATGTTTCAAATCATAGCAAAAACCCTTTTAATTAAAAGCAAACAAAGCCGCTTTTGAACCATAATGTTCCTCAGATAAAGTTCTGTAAAGTTTACCTTACGCATAATCTGTTAGCTCTCATCCCAATTAATTTCACTCGTTCTGGATGCCCTAACATCGAAGTTTTGAAAGCATAGTGAGAACCCTGTGGTTAGAAGGAGCTCATGAGGACTTCTTCAAGATTGCTAATGACAGAGAAAATGCTTGGAAATCAAACTTGTCCTCCATTATCCATCTTCCTTTCCAGTGTCTGGCCCCAGAAATAGGGTTTGTTCAAGATCACATTCTCAGTTCAAGGGGGCAGTAGTTATAGAGGGGCAAGGTATAGCTCCCCTCATCTGATTTTCTTTATCTGCTCTTTTATCTGCTCCACTTTTGCCTTAATGCATGCATTACTAAAAAGAATTGGAAAAGATTCCTCCTGACAAAATGACACAGGAAATGTGTAGAGGATGTAAAAATTATCACATTCATTTCTTTCGGACCATTGGGTTTCTTGCCTTCATTTTGGCTTGGTGCGGTCCCCTTCTTTTCTTCACTGTGTCTTTTTATAACACAAATAAGCAGATTTACATGAAGATGGCAAATGGCAAAGGACTTTCTGGTGAGGCTCCCTGTTCCCTGCCCACCCTCAGTTTAACTGTGAGAGATGGAAACAGGGGGAACAGCATGTAAAAGTCGCTTCGCATTCTGTTTGAGAACAGGAAGAGGCATCATGACACTCTAGACATTTCAAGATATCTAGGGTAAAACCATAGAGAATGTTGAAATGCTTTAGTTGTCATGATGCCATGGCACCATTGGAATTTCAAAAATCTTTATGTTTTTGTCACGGGGATTTCAAAATATCAGAGGGTCATGATGTCAATGTCAAAATAGGGATTGGTCCTGGGGATGGCCAGCCAGAGGCTGGCATCTCCAGAAAAGGACCTTTTAAACCCGTTTTGAAATCTTTGGTGGAGGGCATCTAAGAGCTGAAGGATGGTCGCCACATCTCAAAAAGGATATTGAAGAGATAGAAAAAGTGCAGAGAAGGGCAACGAGGATGATTGAAGGATTGGAGCACCTTCCTTATAAGGAGAGGCTGCGGCGTTTGGGACTCTTTAGTTTGGAGAGGAGACGTCTGAGGGGGGATATGATTGAAGTCTATAAAATTATGCATGGGGTAGAAAAGGTTGACAGAGAGAATTTTTTCTCTCTTTCTCACAATACTAGAACCAGGGGGCATTCATTGAAAATGCTGGGGGGAAGAATTAGGACTAATAAAAGGAAACACTTCTTCACACAACGTGTGATTGGTGTTTGGAATATGCTGCCACAGGAGGTGGTGATGGCCACTAACCTGCATAGCTTTAAAAAGGGCTTGGACAGATTTATGGAGGAGAAGTCGATCTATGGCTCCAATCTTGATCCTCCTTGATCTCAGATTGCAAATGCCTTAGCAGACCAGGTGCTCAGGAGCAGCAGCAGCAGAAGGCCATTGCTTTCACATCCTGCACGTGAGCTCCCAAAGGCACCTGGTGGGCCACTGAGAGTAGCAGAGTGCTGGACTAGATGGACTCTGGTCTGATCCAGCAGGCTATTTCTTATGTTCTTATGTTCTTAAGAAGGCTTGGCCTGTGGAGAGGCTTATTAGACTTTGACAGATTTGGCTGGATTAGTACAGATTTGCTGATTGCAGTGTGCGTGTTATATCAGCAACCACCTTGATATATCTATGGGTAAGGAAAGGCAAAGAAAATCAGAACTGAAGACTGACAAGACTCAAGACTCAGGGAGGGACTTCTCATGATGTTGGGCATCAAAGCATGAACACTGACCACAGCTGAAGGATGGTACAGTCACAATTTCTTGGCACATTCTGGTATTCAGGTAGGGTTGCCAGACATTGGCTGGTAACTGGTGGGAAAGGATGGAAGCAGGTACGTGGAAATATCACCCCCCCCCCAAAAAAAACCCCTCTTCCCCCCAGTCTGTCCCCACAATCCTACCAAGCGGCAGTGGGGACAGTGGATGTGCAGCAGGAAGTCTAATGCTACAGCAGGAAACCTGGCAAACCTGTGTTCCACACGATAGAAATTACACCAAAGAAGGCTCACAGCAATTGCTGCCTACTTCAGATTAAGTCTTTGTTATTTATTTATTTATTTATTTATTTATTTATTTATTGCTTGGTTGGTTGGTTGGTTGGTTGGGTTTATATACCGCCCTCCCCCGGAGGGCTCAGGGCGGTGAACAAAATATGAGATAGAGCACATACATCAGATTAAAATTCAGTAAATATCAATTAATAGGCTCTAATAAATAAACCCCACCCCATTAAAATGCAGCATTAAAATCAACATAAAAGATGGCAGCTACTGTTGTAAGTATAATACATGTCCATATTCCTTAAACAATACAACAGCACCACAAGGTATAAGAAATACAGTCCCTAATAACACTGATAAAAATCCTGTGTAATACAAAGCCAATATCCTATGTAATATGATCAAAGTCCACTAAGCTAACTAGGACCCAGATGTGTACTGGTCTTGTACAAGCTTATAGGCTAGTGGAACCTAAATTCCCTATGTCTGTGCTTCCAAAATATCCAATAGTTTTTATGAATAGTAATGATTCGAAACTGTTAGAAACTGCAGACTGCTCTGAAAACTCTAGCTGCTGCAAAATGTCCTACAAGCTGTGTTCAGCCAGGAGCGACTTTTGCACATGCAGAATAATGCACTTTCAATGCACTTTCACAATTGTTTGCAAGTGGATGTTGCTATTTCGCAAAGTAAAATCCATCTGCAAAGTGCATTGAAAGTGCATTACTCTGTATGTGCAAAAGGGCCCTAAGCTACCATTCATATTAATTAATTAATTAATTTGTTAAATTTGTTAAACCGCCCATCCCCGAAAAGCTCTGGGCAGTGTACAGTAGGCCAAGGACCACATTGCATCCAACAGGCCAAGAACAACATGACAACAATAGAATAAGTTAAATTAAAAAATTTACAGAATCCATAAAAACATAAACCATAGCAGCATTAAACAAAATGACAATAGTGCAAAAGCAAGAAGCATAAAGCCTAGCGCCCGATCCCCAAGCCGGGAGGGGATGTTATTTGATGTTATATTGGGCATGCTAATGATGGAATAGTATGCCATATAGGGGCATCCTGGAGGGGGAACCTGTGGCCGGCCTCACCAAAGGCCCGGTGGAACTCTCCAAGATCCCGCAGGGCCCGCAACTCAGATGGAAGAGTGTTCCACCAGGCAGGGGCCAGGGCTGTAAAAGCCCTGAATGTGGAATGTGGAATCAAGATGGGGGTGCCCAAATGCTGAGGGGAGCCTTTTGGGCAGTCTACTGGGGAACTGGCATAAAAGGGATGGGAATAAATTAATTAGTTACAATTCAGCTACAAAGAGAAACAGTGCTATCCCAATATTTGCTGTTTCTTGTAAACGTGTTGCGTTTGCAGGGTAAGATCAATATTGAAATTATCTGATCCCTTGCCCACTTAGTAATAAAAGTTGGGAATTTATAAAGTTATTTGCTGCCTATTCTGAGCTTTTGCAGGAAGTGTGGGCTAGGAGTTCCATTATAGCTATCATCACAATGACCAAACAAAATTTGTCATAATCTTGAGAAAGAGGATTTTTGCCCGGGCAGATATAGGCAACAGCTCTGATACGCCAAAACGCTCTGATGACATTTGTCGAACGGAACATTGCATGCTCTGACCAGCTGGGGACCACCGCTTTCATATATCAAGCCCAGTAATCTATTTTCCCTTGTTTTCTTCCTTTTCACCCTTTCCCATTCAAAGGCCCCATCAAGCAGTAACTCGTCTGCCCACGCACTCAGAAATGCTCTTATTTAATGTCTGCCTATTGTTGTAGGCCTTTTCTTGCAAGGGAGTTTGACACATGGTATCGCTATCATTCTTTTCTCTGCTTAACTGAAGCTGAACAGCTTCCTATAATTTGGTATATGTTGACAGTCACGTGCGATTCCTGACAGTTGAGGATAAATTTTGTCAGTGTCTGAAAACTCAGAGATACGTCAGTGAATGCGGAAAAATACAATTGCCAGCTTTCGTGGGTGTGTATCCAAAAAGTGGGGAAAGGTGTCCATTTGCAGACAGTTATGCAGGGACGGAGTCAGAGGTGGGTGCCAGCAGGTTCTCACAGGTTCCCGAGAGTAGGTTACTAATTATTTGTGTGTGCCGAGAGGTCTCTTTTCTGATTCGCTGGAGCCCTGCTGTGGCCTGATTGGACAGTAGGTCCACGTCACTAGGAGCGGCGGCCCGCGCTCTACGAGGGTTTTTCTAAAAGACACTCTTGCAAACAGGAATGGAAATGACACGCGCTAATGGGGTTGAAGAGCTCCAGAATCGTGGTGGCTGCGCTGCTGCCGCTGCTGCCATGGGGAGTGCCGCTGGACTGTGGGTTACTTGCCGTAAGTAGCCCTCATCAAACGGGGAGTGGGGAAATGGCCAATGTCCTCCTGCCTGCTTTAATTTGAAATGGAGATTGGGGATGTTATTCGTTGCCCCATGTTGCACATACCTCTAATGTATCATGAAATAAAGAGATGGGCGTTCCAGGGGAAGTCCATTTCTTCCCGGAAATGCTTTGGCTCGGTCATTATTGTTGTTTGTATTTGACTGGGTCCCTGCGGACAACCAGTAACTTTCCAAGCAGCATGCTACAAGTGACATATCCACGTGCGGTTGCTGCTTGTGCGAGCAAAACATTACAATTAAATTCATTGTTAATAAAGGAAGTAAAGAATCCATGTTTTTTTTTTAAAAAAACTCTCCATCTGCTCAGAGACAGCCGGGCCATCTCTTTACAGCCCTTTGCATTCAGAATGCATAATGGAAGCACAGTACCACTCTGCTTACAATTTCAACCTAATGACAGAGCTTCTTTTACCCGGATGCCCAGCAGCTGCTCCTCTTTGATCAACATATGCTGGGAGCTCAGACCTGCTCTTTTTAAAAAAACCTCCCAGTACTGCCTCCTTTACTGAGAAATGGGGACTCAACCTTTTGCCAGATTGCACTGAACAAATTACACATTATTTGCGTATCACTTCCTCAATGTGGTTCATAGTCAAATGTTAGACTAGGGCTTAACCAGAGGTGGAATCCAGCAGGTTTTCACAAGTTCCTGAGAGCAGGTTACTAATTATTTGTGTGTGCCGAGAGGGGGTTACTAATTGGTGATTTTGCCACATGACTTTTGCCTTAGTTACGCCCCTCCTCTCAGCAGTAGTGCGCAGAACTTGAAGCAGCCTAGTAGGAGGTGCACCGGTGCCCGTAGCAGCCTGCGCCTGCGTGCATTCATTTCCCGCCCAAGGACCGGCGCAGCAGCTGCGCCCTTGCCACAGCCCTGCCCAGGAATGCCCCGCCCCCGGAATGCCCGGCTATGCCCCCATTGTGCCCCGCCCAGCCCCATTGGCGCTACGCCACAGTTTGAATCCCACCACCATGGGAACCTGTTACTAAAATTTTTGGATCCCACCACTGGGCCTAACCCTTCAAACCTTTCAAAAATGTCTTCATTGCACTGCATGGCTCCAAACAAAGGAAAGAGGGAGTCATATGCCCCCCAATCCCATTTTTGGAAGTAGTAACAGCTGTGGGTGGGCTGTCTGCTGCTTCCTCTGATTCCAAATGTCCATTCCCAGGGTACAGGGAGCCAGAGGGAGAGGCAAGCAGCCCGGTTTTCATTTCTACAGGCAAAATTGATATGGAACAGAAGTCTGAAGTTCTGACTCCCTCATTACAATGTGCGGCCAGTACCAGGGCCAACATCAGCATAACTTGGGGTGGGGGTGGTGCATGCAACTGCTGGGCCCCAGAGCTTCCAGTAGGCACATTCCCAATGACTCTTCACTCTTCAGTGCCTGGCCCCCCAATGAATAATGCTTCCCCACAAGCAGCCCTATGGGGGGAGGTCTGGATAAGGACTGGGCAATTGGGAAGTCAGGGTGTAAACTGTGAATGAATAATTTAGCACTAAAAGGATGAGTGAATCTGGACTGCAGGGAATGGGCAGAGTAAACTTTTTCCTGGTTGGAACTGGATCCTGCTTTTTATGACCTGGTAGGGAAAAAGTCAATGGTTGAGAGTAGCTCAATCTTGTCAAATCAGGGAAGCTAAGCAGGGTCATCCCCAGTTAATTCTTGGATGGGAGGCCACCAAGGAAAATTAGGGTTGCTATGTAAAGACAGGCAGTGGCAAACCACCTTCCTATGGAGTCTTCAAAAATCAACTGAGATTTCCGATAGGGGCTGGGGTAGGGGGAGAGATAGGTACCTATGCTGTGACTGTATTCTTTGCCGGCCCCCAAACCTTAAAGAAGCTTAGGGGAATAGGTTATTTCCAACTGGGGTCTGTTACCTGGATCAAATACATGGTTTTCATTTCTATAGTAAAAAAAACTGTATAGTAAAAAATTGTAAACAAAGCTGTTAGTTCTTTCTATGTTTGTGAGAAAGTAAGCCTACTGAGTTTTAATGGGTTTGAAGTACATGTGTATGGGATTTCAGCCTTAGTCACGTAGTGGGAAACCAGAATCCCTACAACTGATGGAAAATAAAATCTGAACCCTAGCTTACATTTGGCTATGATTAGAAAAATCCCATCTGTACTCATTTTATATCATACTGGTGCAGGCAGCTGCATCTTGATTCTTTGGTGCACTTAAATTTCATGACTTTCTCCTTCCTTTTTTTTTTAAAGCCACTTAGGTTGTTTACAATAGTCGGTCCCTCTGAATTACTTGCATTTTTTGAGATTAAATTGCACAGATCACATTGGGCCAGATTAAACCAGTGTACGACATAGCAATGGATAAATAACACAACAAAATATTTAAGCGACGGGAGGAGGTTTACTTTGCAGTAAAGGAGTTAAGCACGGAAAGCTTTAATTTAAAATTTCTAATTGCTGTGACTGGAATCATAATGCTCAAACCGTGAGTTTTCAAAGGTTTCCTTGATTTAATATCGCATGCAGTTGCTTTCCTCGCTAGCATCATACAAAATTAGCAGTGTGAATGCCATTTATAAAATGTAGTAGTTAAGACATGCCTGGGAAGAGAAGGCGGCGTGGTATAGCCAGATCTGATCAGACATTGGAAGCTAAGCAGGGTCGATATATGGATGAGAGACCACCAAGGAAGTCTCTGCAGAAGAACACAATGGCAAACCAGCTGCACTTCTCACTTGCCTTCAAAGCCCCTTTCTGGGAATGCTTGTCAGGTGCATCTTGGCAATATGTACACACTTGGGGCATGTTTGTCATGTTTTTCTTTTTAAAAAATAGGTTTTCAGGAGTTTCATTCTTATTATGGCTGGTAGGTCAATACTAGAACCAGGGGGCATTCATTGAAAATGCTGGGGGGGGGGGGAGAGAATTAGGACTAATGAAAGGAAACACTTCTTCACACAACGTGTGATTGGTGTTTGGAATATGCTGCCACAGGAGGTGGTGATGGCCACTAACCTGGATAGCTTTAAAAAGGGCTTGGACAGATTTATGGAGGAGAAGTCGATCTATGGCTACCAATCTTGATCCTCCTTGATCTCAGATTGCAAATGCCTTAGCAGACCAGGTGCTCAGGAGCAGCAGCAGCAGAAGGCCATTGCTTTCACATCCTGCACGTGAACTCCCAAAGGCACCTGGTGGGCCACTGTGAGTAGCAGAGTGCTGGACTAGATGGACTCTGGTCTGATCCAGCAGGCTAGTTCTTATGTTCTTATATTATTTCTAGGCATTGGTCATGAATCCAGGTCACAAATGTATCACAAATGTAAGCAACGCTTTTCTATCCTTGGCTGTTCAAATATGGCTCTGATTACAACCTTTTTGTCCCGTAGCTAAGAATGTAATGTAAAGCGACTCACAGGCATGAATCTTTCACTGGATCACAGTGGGGGAATAGAAGACCATTTTTTTCCATGTGGTTTTCTGCAGAACAGGGTCTGCTCAGAATCCTGCTTATATCTTTTCACTGGTGCTTACTCCCAAGAGAAGGCATTCAGAATTGCACTGGTAGCCAACTAATAGAAGTACGGTGGAATTTCCTCCCCTGTTGTATGGTTCTACATGTGGTTAAATTTAGGGTCTTCATCAAGTTGAGGCAGCAACTATCTGGCCTCCCTCCTCTCCTTCCCCTCTTGTTCTGTTATTGCCTTTCCCCTACATTGGTATGATTGAGAAGCATGGGGGAATTAACTGTTCAACTTGCTAGCATTTTAATGCCATCCGGTTGAGTTTTTAGAGACCACTTCTGGTTGTATTAGGCATTCTATTAATTTTATTGTCATAATTTCATGTTGGAAGCTGACCTGAGCCCACAAACGGAAGGGTAGAATTAATTAATTAAAACGATATGAGTTAAAAATCTCACTGTGGTTTAGAAGTCTCCATAAACTCCAGGTACGTTCTGCAGCGTGCCGTCAGTTGGCCACTAGGATTTGGAAATTCTGTTTGGCTTAAATCCTCTTCCTAAAACAGATATCAATTCCTTCTTTTCGCATTCTAAGAGAACGAAGTGATTTTCTTTCCTGCATCTGAAGCCTTTTCATATATTTGTATATTGTCATGACCTCATCTGCCCTCTTTTTTCCCTCTAGATTGAATTCCATCGCTGTCAGCCTTTCCACACATGTTTGCCTTCAAGGCAGTCTTTGCTTCAGATTAATGTATGGCGTGTCTCCTTAAGTGTCCAATGTGTCACTCATCCGGAGATAGGAAACATTATCAAGCACAATTCTTGCAGGATTTACCATAAAGCGATAGTCCCGGTGACTGCCCTTTTGGAAAGCATAAAGCTCTCCGACGTAAATCAATCTTACTGCAGGTAATATGTTCATCCTCATAATCCTGTTCTGGTTGAATGGAATTCTTCATATAATTCATCTCGGCAGTAATTGTACAAGCCTCAGGAAGGCAGAGGTTTAGAGGATTCTCCAGCAAAACCGTATTGCATGGTTTCACTTAAGGAAGACATGCCAGAGGCATTGTTCTGGCTTGCGTTGCTTTTGTCTAGAGTTTGAGCTACTGGGAAATCATTTGACTAGCTAACAAGCAGCTGAGGTAAAGAGCCAGTATAGAAAAATGTCTGTGCTAGATGAAAAAGACTTGGGTTCAGATCTCATCTGACCTTTGGCAAGCCTCGATTTCTCTTCTTCTGTCCTTCCGTTTGCAATCTGTACAGCCCTTACAGGTTTGTGTTTTTTATAAATGTGAAGTAGCTGGAACATTGCAGCAGTGGCGTAGGAGGTTAAGAGCTCGTGTATCTAATCTGGAGGAACCGGGTTTGATCCCCTGCTCTGCTGCTTGAGTTGTGGAGGCTTATCTGGGGAATTCAGATTAGCCTGTGCTCTCCCACACTCGCCAGCTGGGTGACCTTGGGCTAGTCACAGCTTCTCGGAGCTCTCTCAACCCCACCAACCTCACAGAGTGTTTGTTGTGAGGGGGGAAGGGCAAAGAGATTGTAAGCCCCTTTGAGTCTCCTGCAGGAGAGAAAGGGGGGATATAAATCCAAAACTCTTCTTCCTATTCTTCTATATCATAAGATATATAACAGTGAACGTGGATGTTGTTTAGATTAGTGGTTTCAAAATGATTGTGGAGAACTCTATGAAGTGAATGTGGAACATGGAACATATTCAGGCCAGTCTTAATGCATGGGCCCCATGGGGCAGTTGCCCCGGGGGGGGGGCATGCTAATCTATGTATTTTGTGACTTGCTGTCAATAAATAAATACTATACTATACTTCTGTAAAGATTTATTATTGGAAAATGCATATTTAGCATGTGTTTTACTAAAGATAATGAACAATGTTCATGTTAATTTTTATGATAACAGGTAGACTTTGGGCATGTATAGGGCAGGAATGTCACCATCAGCTAATATATAGTAAGATAGGAAACATTACTCTGAATTAAAATTTTATCGAGTGGTCTTATTGTATTTATTGTTTATATGAATGTACACCGCCCTGAGCCCTCCGGGGGTAGGGCGGTTTAGAAGTGGAATGAATGAATGAATGAATGAATGAATGAATGAATACATACATACATACATACATACATACATATATACATACATACATACATACATACATACATTTGACAATGTAAAAAATCAAGCAATAAAAACAAGTCTGGGACATCAAAACAGCCTAGGACAACACTCAAGAGTCTAAAATTATACCCATAAAACATTCCTCATGCTAAAAGCAGAACATGAAATGTTAAAAGCCTGACTAGAAAGAAATGCTTTGGCAAAGTGCCTGAAAGCAGCGAAAAAAGGGGTGCCGAGAGATTCATGAAAAAAGAAAAAAGTAATAGTTGAAAAGTCTTGAGAGAATTTCTCTACCACTAGCCCAGTCTCCTTCTGCCACGCGAGATGTGGATGAGTGCTGGATTTGTTCTAGCATGACTCTGAATTTGTTAAAAGGAAAGTGTCACCCTTTGAGAAGAGACCGCAGGACATGAAACATGCCCCAGAATCCTCCGCAGTTCGCAGGTGCATCATGGCAGATGCACAGTTACCCCCAGCTGGATTTGTTGACATAGAAACAGATCTATGAAGGTACAAAGTATAGCCTGAAAAAAGCAGTATTTTAGATCAATGGCCAATAAACAAGGAAGTTGGTGTGTGCAATATTCCTTAATTGCGGAGGATCTAATTTATTATTGTAACAGTACAGAGGAGAGGTGCCCATTTAATGGGAACATAAATGCAAATTTTTAGTAAGACGAAAGCACCAGCTAAATACTCTCTCTCTTTGTGTGTTAAGTGCCATCAAGTCGCTTCCGACTCATGACATTAATTTGCAGTGGGGACCATTACAGTATATAATATATACAGTCATTCACTGAATAAGGAAGTGTTAAGGCAGGAGAGGAAAGTGATTCACAGATGTGCTTATTGTGTGGTATCTGAATGGATGGAGGAAAAAAATATTAAACTGATGAGAGGCTAATTAAAATGAGCCCATTACATCCCAAAATACTCTGAAATATGCCGGCTAAGACTTTTTAGATATTGTGCCAGTGAAGGTGAGCAGATGCGATAGCTGCAGACCGGAGAAAATTCAGTGGGTTTAAAATGCCATTCCAGTGAATGGGACTTAAGTGGTTCTCATTGGTTTTTTGGCTGCTGTGGTGAAACAGGCACATTCCATGTTAGGAATTATTCAGAAAAGGGTTCATAGTAGTACTCTGACAGGTGCAACCAATCACATTTGGAATATTGCGCAACCTTTGGGGCATCCCCTTTTAGAGCCAGTCCTGACTTAGATGGCCCAGGCTTGCCTGAGCTCATCAGATCTCAGAAGCAAAGCAAGATTGGCCCTGGTTAGTGCTTGGATGGGAGACCACCAAGGAATACAAACGTTGTTAGGCAGAGGAAAGCAATGGCAAACCGCCTGTGTTGGTCTCTTGCCTTGAAAACTCTACTTGGCCGCCATAAATTGGCTGCGACCAGATGTGATGCAAAAAATTTAGTGTGTTCTTTTAAAAATGCAAATTTGCATCATTATGTGGCTGGCTGGTGGACTGAAGAAAGGTCATTGCGGGAGATGATGTTTAACCCTTGGCTCCCTGGCCTCTTCCATAATGCTTCCCCAAAGCTGCAAAATTGCTCTTGTGACAGACAGAGAGCAACTGGACTCACACCATTTCCCTCAACAGCCGGTTGCCGCAATATATACATTTCAAAGTCTATTGGGGGAATGCCACAAATTAGATAACCAGCCAATGGCAGATGGAAGCCATATCCTCGTCTGTAATCCATGCTCATTGTATAACCAGCTCATCACAGGTTGGGGCTCGGTATGCACAGTGTCTTTTAAAGTTTAGAATGCATTCTTGTTTTTCAAAATTCACACCACTTACTATCAAACAATCTTTCCTTTTCATAAACCCACATTTCTCCCTCGTTTTATGTCCTTTCCCTAGGAAAAACAAAGGAAGGGGGAAAAAATCAAAGGGAAAAATGAAGAAAAAAGTAAAGTGGTGAACCTTATAATCAAGTTTCACAGAGATCTAAAAATTCAGCCCAAATGCAGTGGTTTTTCATGCTTGAAACCCATTTATCAAATGTTTTCTTCTTTCTCTGCAAGATCCAATATTTCTTCTGTCCAAGTCTCTATAGGTGGTGGCATTACATCATTCCAGCAATGCTGGAAAAGACATTTGGCAAATCAGTAGGACATGTGCCGTCTACATATTCAGTTTTTTTCTAAGTTTACAATGTATAGATCAGTGATGGCGAACCTTTTTGAGACCGAGTGCCTAAACTGCAAACCAGAACCCATTTATTTATTGCAAAGTGCCAACACGGCAATTTAACCTGAATACTGAGGTTTTAGTTTATAAAAACGGTTGGCTCCGAGGCATGCGTTACTCAGGAGTAAGCTTGGTGGTAGTGGGGGCTTTGCTTTGAAGCAACTGTGCATCTCTTCCAACGGGTGAATCAGGACCCTAGGAGGGTTTACTCAGAAGCAAGCCTCATTGCCAGCAACTGAGCTTACTCCCAAATAAAGGATTGCGCTTTTGTTCTTTGCATGAAAAGCAGTGGGGTTTAACAGCACTTAACAGGGTTACCTACACAGCTTCCCCAAAACTAGGTCTCAGATTTAATGCTAATAATCGAGCCCAGCGGCCCCGGCCAGCCTAGATGTGTGCGTGGGGGGGCACTCTGTTTGCATGTGCCCACAAAGAGGGCTCTGAGTGCCACCTCTGGCACCCGTGCCGTAGGTTCGCCACCACTGGTATAGATGATGATAACTTCAACAGGAACTTGATTGGCAGCTGAACTTATATTGATTGAGCTTCTCATCTGTAAATGAGTCAAAACCTCACAACCAACACTTCACTAATCAAATGCTGTGCTAAGTGGCACTGTGCTTATACAGTGAACAACTGTGGCATGGCGTAATGACATAGCCGTGTCCTGAAAATTAGTTATATTTGTAACTATTCTGTTTTAACTGTTGACCACTTTTGTGCTTGGACAAGCTGTGAACTATCTTTATAAGTCACTGGACCACTTAGTAAGCATTAGACACCAAGTATTGACATGAGACACATTGGGTCACCTAAGTAGTAAGTCTTATTTCAAAATGCTTAATTTTATTATTGCCTTTTAACAATGTTCTCTTCAACAGCTGGAGATTCCATTGTCAGATAGGGTGAGGGCAGGGAACAACTATAGGCAAGAAGTATGCAATCACGTGCATGCTGTTACTATTTTTCTGCAACTCGTTGGAATTCCTTAGACATATCCTGACATATCAAATCTTTGGCTGAAGTGTCCACTGCTTACAAGTGAGACACAAACCATACTAGCATGTGATTGAAAATCCCTGTCACAATTTACCGGATGATTGTAAAAAATGGTGACCTTTAAAAAGGCAATTAGTAGCTGTGAAATCGGGAAATGCAGAGCAGTCTTGGGATTTTATCGGCGATGACTGTCAAATCCATGCACTATTAATTTACATTTTATTTTTATATTTTTGGCGTGAGGGCGACTCCCATGACCACAAAACTTTGACGTGCGAAATGGTCTTCCGTGTGGCAGAGAGATTATATTGGAATGTATTTATGTATTTTGACTATCTTGTCAACTACCCAGTTATTAACTCATATGATTGCATCACTAACTACAAAAGACACCTGTTCTGCCTGTGACCCCAATTACCATCACTTGCAGTCTTTCATGTGCTTGCTCCTTACAATGTACTGCGTGTCAGAAAGTACTACAATTAACCTTGGTTTTTATATTCATATGTAAACCAGAGAAAGCGCAAAACAATCTCACAGCAGAGGGAACTGTCGTTGCTTGTTCAATAGAGTTGCCACCTATGGGTTGTGAGATTCCTGAAAACTTGGAGATGGGGCCTGAGGAGGGAAGGTTTCAGAGAGAGGAAGGACTATAAAACGCTACAGAGTTCAATCTCCAAAGCAGCCATTTTCTCCTGGGGAATTGATCTCTGTATTATTATTATTATTATTATTATTATTATTATTATTATTATTATTATTATTATTATTATTATTATTATTATTATTATTATTATTATTATTATTATTATTATTATTATTATACATATAACCTTACAACACAAATTAATCTTGGAATTCATCTCTGAATATGAGTCCTTCCCAAGGACCTAGGATATTAGAGGTATTGCACGTAGAATATGTGCAGTTCTAGAGATGCTACTTTCTGCAGCATGTGGACCTAAATCGATATTCTGTCAAGTTAGGAAACTTTCAGATGTTTTTTCAAAGATTTGTAGGATTCCTCCTAGAGCACCGACTACTAGTGGGTTTATTATTATTATTATTATTATTATTATTATTATTATTATTATTATTATTATTATTATTATTATTATTATTATTATTATTATTATTATTATTATTATTATTATTATTATTATTCATTCATTCATTCATTCATTCATTCATTCATTCATTCTCTGGGCGGTGTACAACATAAAACCGTATATAAAATCATCATAACAGGACTTCCATAAATATAATAAAAACAGCAGTTGTGTCCTAAGATGGCATCCCACCTAGACCTAATCCTCCTAGAAGGAGGAGGGACAGGTAGTGGGTCCTGATGGTATTAAGGACCCATAGGTCCCAATAATGGGTCCCGATGATATTGGGGACCCATAAACTGGGGGGGGGGGCACACTCAGCGGCTGGTTTCTCCAAAGGCCCGGTGGAACAACTCAGTCTTACAGGCCCTGCGGAAATCGCCAAAGTCCCACAGGGCCCAGACAGCTGGAGGGAGAGTGTTCCACCAGGCAGGGGCCAGAGCCGTAAAGGCCCTGGCCTGAGTGGAGGCCAGTTGCATCATTGAGGGGCCAGGGATCTCCAGTAGGTTGGCCTCTGCCGAACGCAGAAGTCGAGCTGGGACATATGGGGTAATGCGGTCCCGAAGGTACGAGGTCCCGAAGGTATGTAGTCTAGAGAATAGTTGTAATTCTAGGAAATCTGCAGGCCCCACCTTGAGGTTGGCACCCTATTGTTTAACAAGACTTTTAATAAGATATCTCCACCTTCCCCATTCTCTTGTTGTCCCAACCATATATCTTGTTCTCTCTCAGACTCTCTCATCTGATCCATGTTACTTAATATGCTCTTATAAAACTGCCAGAAAGATGATTCTGAGGGGATGGCTGTCTTCTGTTTCCTGGTAAGCCCTGAAGAGGAACTCCAGAATGTGCCAGATGGCTGTAGGCTCTGTAACCTTGGACAAAGAACAGAAGATGTTACTATTAGGGATCCCTGAACATCCACTTGTTTGGCTCATATATTTTCTTTCAGCTAGAGGATTCTATACACTCAGGGAACATCTCTCTCCCCACACCCTGGTATGCAGAAAATACAACTAGTAAATTAACCAGCGGTAAAACAAACAAAACAGAACTGGCCTGAATATGCCTCCAGAAGAGTGAAATGTTGAAAATGGTTGAGAGTTCATTAATTTAAAAAAACGCTGTGAGGCAATTGGCCAGGACAAGTCCTTCGATACTTGTAGAATTCTGAAACAGAGGATCTGGCTGTCTGAGGGGAATTTTCAAATTGTTCACCTCCATGCCATTCCATGTAATCCCTCTGCTTGTAGCAATGATGTGGTGGTAGTAGTAGTAGCAGTAGTAGCAGTAATAACAAAAAACAACAAAACATAACAAAATGACAATAGTATTAACACCGTGGTGGCGAACCTTTGGCACTCCAGATGTTATGGCCTACAATTCCCATCAGCCCCTGCCAGCATGGCCAACACAATTATAAGAGTTATAGAACAATCCCCAGTATGGGCTTAGTTTGTTAAAGTGGTGCCCAGAATGAGCCCTGCGTGCCATACTTCCCCTACAGCTGTGTCTCACACCAAAAAGGAACACAGCTGAGTGCCGATGAGCAGGGCTCATCATATCCTGAACCTCCACGTGGAGATTGGGAAAAGGGTCAGCCAGGCTTGCCCTAGAGGTTGGGTGTCAATTGGTTAGCCCAGATCTCCATGTGGAGATGGGGGGGGGGACCCCTGGCTCAGCTCCATGAGAAGGTTGAGAGCATGACCAGCTGAGCTCATCCTGTCCTCATAATCAACCTCCGCATGGAGATTGGTTGTGAGGCCAACTACACCTGATCTCTATGTGGAAAGTGGAGCAGCAAGGGCCCGTTTGAGCCTGGAAGCCTGAAGCTTAGAGTTGGGTCCAAGCCTGACTGAGCCTGACCTGAATGGGGGTGGAACTTGTGGTGGAGCCAACATTATAAGAATAGAGGAGGACTGGCTGTGTGCTCAGTTTCTTGCTCACCTCAGCAACAGTTGGGGCCAATAGAACTTGGCCCCCCACTCAAACTCCGCATGGAGTTTGGGCGTGGGTTGGCCAGCCCAGATGGCCTCTCCCAAGCTCTATAGGGAGTTCAGTGTCAGGGTCGCGACCCTCATAAGTTTCTGTTTCTCCAGTTATCCCCGTTCCCGCCACTAGGAAGGACTGCCCACTCCTGCCTGTATATAAACTGGAACTGAGGGCAAGAACCCTCAGTTCCAGCACCCTGTATCTTAGGGCAACACATATCAATAAAGTTCGTTCCTTTTTTCAAAGTCGACTTTGTCTGAGTGTGTCCAGCCTTACAGTTCAGGAGTAGCCAGGTTTTAACTGCACTCCGGCCCTGAATGGATGGGAGTGCAGCTGAGGAAGTGGTGCCCGGCCGAGGCTCTTGCCCCCTCGAGCTCTCTCATTATACCATTGATCTCCAATTTTCCCAGATTTATAAAAACCCTGACCTGAGTTTTGGATACAAATATATCACCTCTGGGCAAGTTCATAAAATTATTTATTCTGTAAAACATTTACTGACAAGTGACAACATGTTTGTATTACATCTTCTAAGGGGGAACATCAGAGATTTCTCCATAAATAGAAGCATTATGAACATAAGAAACATTATGGAAACATACCCAGTGCCCTTCAGGGATGGGGGTGATATATTAAATTTGAATAATAAATAAATAAAATAAAGCCATAGTCTCCAGTATAACCTAAAAAGAGAAGGGAAAGACATCATGCAGGCAAGAATTAATGTTGCCCCTGTTGATGGTGTTTGCTGGAAGGTTAAAGTGTTAGCTGCGGAATGTGGAATGGCATGGTATAGCCTGATCTCATCAGATTTCCAAAGCTAGGCAGGGTCACTGTCTGGATAGGAATCCAGAAAAAAATAATTTTGCCTTGGAAAAGCCTTGGTGAGATAGCCACCGGTCAATTTACTTATTTATTTACTTAATTATTAGTTGGATTTATTATACCGCCCTATCCCCTAAGGGCTCTATCACTTTATAGAATATGCATTATACTGCCCTATCACCAGAGGTGGGATCCAGCAGGTTCTCACCAGTTCCCGAGAGTGGGTTACTAATTATTTGTGTGTGCCGAAAGGGGGTTACTAATTGGGTCTGCTTTCCCGTTAGAAATTCCATTAGGTCCAAAAATCATAAAGTCCTGTTGTTTCCTATGTGGCTGGTTAGCGAAGGTAGAAAACGGGATAATTCTCCCTGTTGGGCTGTTTTAAAAACGTGTTTTAGAAATATGGTAAAGTTCCTTGTTTAAGGAAAGTCTCCTTCTTTTGATCTCTAGAAACAAAATTAAGTATTGGAAAGTATTAAGTATTTGACAGGCAGTCAGTTAGAGGAGAAGTAGTTGTTTCTGTTGGCAGTAGACAATAGGACTTGCTATAATGAGTTTAAATTATGGACAGAAAGATAGCAGCTGGAAATTAGGAACTTTTTTTACAGTAAGAGTTTTTTACAGTAACAGAGAAATTATTAATGCCCCGCCCCCAAAATGCCCGCCCACGCCCCTGTCGTGCCCCGCCCAGCCCCATTGGCATTACGCCACTGTTTGAATCCAACCACCATGGGAACCTGTTACTAAAATTTTTGGATCCCACCACTGCCTATCACTTTATAGTATATGCATAATTAGGTATGCTAGCTGGAAAGTTTCAGGCTGCAGTAACCATGATGTTCAACTGATTTATCCTGCTTGCTCTATAACTTCTTGGAATATAAGTAAACAGGTCTGCTTATTTGGATACAATTGCATGAAGAAGAGTTGGCTTTTATACCCTGCTTCTCTCTACCTTTAAGGAGTTTCAAAACGGCTTACAAGCTCCTTTACCTTCCTCTTCCCTACAACAGGCACCTTTTGAGGTAGGTGGGGCTGAGGAAGTTCAGAGAGAACTTTGCCTGGCCCAAGGTCACCCAGAAGGCTTCAAGTATTGGAGCAGGGAAACAAATCCAGTTCACCAAATTAGAGTCTGCCGCTCATGTGCAGCAGTGGGGAATGAAACCTGGTTCTCCAGATTAGACTCCACTGCTCTCAACCATGATCCTCGAGCCCTTTGGGGATGAGGCAGCCTATAAATTAATTAATTAATTAAATAAATATAATACACGTTGAATGATATTTCAAAATAGTTTTAAAAGGCAAGTCCTTTTCAATCAGCCACAGAAACAGTTCTTCTAAACAAAACTGTTTTGCCATTTCTGATGAAGACAGGAAAGAGGTGGACAGTTTTAAATGATTTTTATTTGATTTTTATCCTGCTCCAGTGGGCAGAGAGCAGTGGGCTCAGAGCAGGTCACAATAAAAATATATATAATAAAGAATAATACACTAAGACATATAAAGACAGTGTTTAGTCCAACCAAGGATGGAACAGCTCAGAAAGTTCCCATCTCTGTATCCAAAACAAATGCAATATAACTAAATAAGGGAAGGGAAAGATCAATATCTTATTCTAGAGCTCTGGAGGAGCTACTAAAAAAAGTTTTGGAATGAGCCACTACTGTCCTATCCGTCCTCCAGATGTGGGGGAGAAAGGACAAATTGAAAGGAAGATTGGAGCTGGCACACAGGTTCATACAAGCAAGAAATATAACTCTTCTACAGAATATTTGTAAGCCCTCTAGAGCATCGTGTTTAGATCCCAGAACCACAGTTCAAGCAAGGGGTAGACAAGCTACAGAAAATGCAGAGAAGCTCCAAGGATAATCAAATTTGTGGAAGACAAATCGTATGTTCACAGGCTGAAGGAATTGGATATCTTGAGCCTAGACAGGCGAAGATTAACCGAGGGAAGCTCAATTCATCATTCTTTTCCCTTGCCCAAGTGGAAAGAAAAAATAATTTCATCAACCACCCTGTCAATATATCCATTCTTCTTCCCACCCTGTGCGCTCCGATGGAAGATAAATCCACACGCAAGCATCCCAAATTCATTTTCATCAAAATGGTTAACAAAATCAATTCATTCCGTCTCTCCCAGGTATCACTAGATTTTAGATCTGTCCATGACACAATTCTTTTTCAAGCCTTATTCACCAATATGAAGGCTTCAGACACTCTGAAGGTAACAACAGTCAACTTCGCTCCCTTAATCGAATCCTGCGTAGTGCTCCGGTTTCTGATTGGTGGACAGAACATGAGCCAAAGAAGTAGGTGTTTGAGCTATCCCTCGGTGAAAGCCAATAAAGAGAATGCAAACTTGTCAGTAATCAGGTACTGCAAGATGTAATGTCCTGCCATCAGCTCTGCTGGAGGGAAGATTTAAGAATATGGAATGTTCTAAAAGAGTTTGTTCATGTGATATGACTACGGTTGAAACACTTGACCTTTGTTTCTATGTCCTAAATACAACAAGATACACATGAAATACATGAACTCCATTTTCTTGCAATGTTCTCAGTGGCATGAGTGTTATAAGATACCCAATCTCCTGAACAGCTCTGACGTGCTCTTTTGTGAAACCGTTGCAAATTTTATACTGGAAATTAGTAGTTTTAACTGCATTTCTTAACCTTGTTTTGTTTTAAAATTTTGTCCTGTTTTATATGCCAATAAAGGCTTGTGTTGAAAAAGTGTTGAATGTTGTCAGTAATCTATAAATAAACACTTTGGGTGTTTTTTTTAAAAAAGTATTTCCATTTGTGACTCATCAAAGTCTGAGCTTCATAATTTTGTATACAAGTTCCTCCCATACAAAAATACACATACAGTTATTTCACACGACTATCCATAACCCTGGGAAAGAACTGATTTGGCCAGCACTGCAGAGGAAAACCATCCGCAGCACAGACGAAATAATACTCCACCTCCTCAGCTACTGGACAGCTTCCAAGCTGTTCAACAGGTGTTCAAGCCAGTTGGTGGTAAGGAGATTAGATACTTGGCTCATGAGTGATTGTGGTTGTCAAAAACAGTATGTTAACCTGCCAGACATGCTCACTGTGAAGTCTGAGGCGCATCTAGAGGTGTTTTTTTTAAAGTGCAGGTTATCATTCTGAGCAGTCTCTGCTGGATGTGAGAATTTTCAGCCATGATATGGTCTACAAACTTAGCCATTGGCTTCTTTCACTCTAGCCTGTGAATTACACTGTGCTGAGAGGTGACCAGTCTCGATACCCTTCCTGACTGGTTGTATAGCACCTATAGGTTCAGCTGACATTGCTCATGCTCTAAGCTCCCAGCTACACAGTCAAAGATAGGCAGTCTTGGAAAAATCTGCCTTTATCTTTAGTTGCCTCATTATCCATAACTATACACTTTTTTCAATATTTGGTGGTGGAAAGAGCCATCATGAGAAGACTTACGGTGATCCTGAAGGGTTTTCAAGGCAAGAGACATTCGGAGGTGGTTTGCCATTACCTGAAAGAAGAGTTTAGGAATTATAGCCCACCTTTCTTTTTTTGTGAGGAGTCTCAAAGCAACTTACAAACTCCTTTCCCTTCCTCTCCCCACAACAGACACCTTGTGGGGTAGGGCAGGGATGGGGTGGGGGCTGAGAGAGTTCTGAAGAACTGTGACTAGCCCAAGGACACCCAGAAGGAATGCAGGAGTGGGGAAACATATCCAGTTCACCAGATAAGAGTCATGTGGAAGAGCAGGGAAGCAAACCCAGTTTTCCAGATTAAAGTCTACCCCTCTTAACCCTGTACCATGCTGCCTTCATGTGAGCTGAAAGAATTCTGAGAGAATAGTGACTAGCCCAATGGCAGGGAGGATTTTTAAACATGGATCTCTCAGATTCTAATGCAAACTCTAATTGCTTCTCAACACGTTCTCTCTGGATAATTAATCACTTACATTAGTTCTACAGTCCCTTGTCAGAAACTAACAAGTCCTTAGTCCTTGAACAATTATGTATCCTCAACCATAAGAAACACTGATGTTGAAAAGGAGACTTCCTTCCAAGCCAATCTGATTTCAAACCCCCCTCCCCCATTTTACTCTTTCCCAAGGAAGGGTTCGAAGCATGGCAATCCTTGGTATTCTTCATCAGTTAAGTTGGACTTCCATTTTCTAAAAGACATCTTTTTTTCCTAATAATTTCCTCAACCTCCCTTGTTAACCATGGTGGCTTTCTTTTGGACTGGGCGCTGCCTTTCCTAACCTGCAGAACACATTCCAGCTGAGCTTTTATAACTGTATTTTTAAATAACCTCCAAGCATCTTGGACAGTTTTGACTCTCTTGATTTTCCCTTTCAGTTTCCTGGGCACTATCCTCCTCCTCTTTGAGAAATTTCTCTTTCTGAAGGCAAATGTAACTACATTAGTAGCTGTCACTTGTTCGCATGTAGAGATACTCAATCAGTTCGCATGCAGAGATACTGACACAGTGTGTAACAGACTTCCCTCTGTGATACACCTCTTAAGATGCCAGCCACAGATGCAGGCGAAACATTAGGAACAAGATCTACCAGACCACGGCCACACAACCTGGAAAACCCACAACAACCAGTTGAATCTGGCCATGAAAGCCTTCGACAATATTTCTAACTTTGATGGACCAAGGGCCTGATTTAGTTCAGGCGGCTTCATGTGTTCATGTTGAAGGAATGCAAGTTCAGACAAATGCAGAACTTACATTCAGAGCAATGTGAAACTTAAAAACAAATCAAACATAAATATACATGTATCTTTCATTGATAGACTTGGCTCAACCCTAGATCTCAACCCCAGCATCAGAAATGAAAGCAACATCCTCTCGTTCACTTTTCATGACCCATCAGAGTGAATTGGAACTGATTGACTTTCTGAAGTAGCCCTCTTTGCCAGCACCTGGCCTCTTTTTGAACCTGTGACTCATAATTAATTTCACCTTTCTTCTCAGAGGTGTTTGCAACATATTCAGCTTTGCTCTTCCACTTATTTGCATGAATGCCAGAGTTTTATTTCCTTTGTGTCTCAAAAGACTCCTGTCGAAGGGAGATAAAACAGACTTGCCAAGCTGACATGCTTCAAACAAGTGTGCTACGTACTGCTCATGGCACTAAAGAAAGAATAAGAAAAAAGCAAAATAAAAAATCACGCAGGTGAGTTAATTATTTTCAAGTTTAAGAAAACACAGAACTCAAGGCAGAATTTTGCAAGATTTGCTCTAATTTGCCTAAAGTTTAAAGAAACACATAAAACCAGGTCCAGATCTATGGGATGAGGGCAGTGGTGGAATTCAAATAATTCAACAACTGGTTGTTTACGAGCATCTGCCGAATCCCACCACTGGATGAGGGGAGGGGGAAAGTGCCTCAAGTGGTGGGCAGAGGGGTGGCAGCATGGGAGAGGAGGGAGGCTCAATTACCCAGAAGAGATGGTTCATTTTGCAGTGTGTCCACCCTGTCCCAACGATTAGGTGGCTGCTAGGAAGTGGCGGAGGCTCAGTTGCACTGAAGAGATGGCTTGTTCTGCAGACCGTGCTCACCATTAGGCTGCTGTTAGGAGGTAGGGGAAGGGAGAGGGAGATCACGGACATCAGGGGAGAGCCACACTTCTTGGTAAGGCAGAAGTGGTGGCAGGGGGTCACATGAGACTGTGCCTACCCCGCCAGTGCATTTGACTCACTGCAGCAAAAGCCAGAATTCTTGGTCGTGGCATGGGGGGGGGAGGAGTTCCCTGGGGCAGAGCCGAGGTTAGTCAGCTCCCATTCAGGGTTTGGAGCCAGCTGCACTACAGTTCCGGCCCTGGACTTTTGCCACCCTTTTGGCTGGCGTAAGTACATAGGCCCCAATGAAGAGCTTTCCAGAGGTGGGGAGGGTTTTTGCTGTTTTCTCCCTCCCTGCACCCCCAGAAAGCTCCCTGGAGATGGCAATAGCATCATTCCTGGCCACATTCATAGGCTGGATTGGGCTGAAAATTTGCCTGCCTCTTTCCTGCTACAATCCATAGGATCCTGCTTCTTCTGGAGGACCTTTAGGAATTACTTGAGGGGGTTCTGCAGTAGAAGGGGGCGGCAGGGACATACCGCGGCCGCCATTTGCTGCCAAGGGAAGGGCAGCGTGCAGCTCCTTCCCCTTCCTGCTTCATGGTGGGGGCGGGCCCATCCCTGGGCTGTGAGGTGGTGTTTCCTTCATATGAATACCTACAATTTGCTGTCTTCAAGGAGCAGCAGTGGCGTAGGAGGTTAAGAGCTCGTGTATCTAATCTGGAGGAACTGGGTTTGATTCCCAGCTCTGCCGCCTGAGCTATGAAGGCTTATCTGGGGAATTCAGATTAGCCTGTACACTCCCACATATGCCAGCTGGGTGACCTTGGGCTAGTCACAGCTTCTCGGAGCTCTCTCAGCCCCACCTACCTCACAGGGTGTTTGTTGTGGGGGGGAAGGACAAGGAGATTGTAAGCCCCTTTGAGTCTCCTGCAAGAGAGAAAGGGGGGATATCGTCAAGAGAAAAAAAACCTCCAAACTCCTCCTCCTTATCCTCCTCCTCTCTATCCTCCTCCTCCTCCTCTTCTTCTTCTTCTTCTTCTTCTTCTTCTTCTTCTTCTTCTTCTTCTTCTTCTTCTTCTTCTTCTTCTTCTTCTTCTTCTTCTTCTTCTTCTTCTTCTTCTTCTTCTTCTTCAATACGACTTTCTTCACCTAGCCGTTTCACATTGCAACAACGGGCTCACAAAATTCCTCTCCACAACTTTTTATAAGGAAATTTTAAAATCAAAATACCAAGCTAATCCCAAGTTAAAATGAGGAGAATTCACACACCATTTTATCAAATACCAATGAGGGAAAATATGGACCGGGTCAGTCTGGGCAATTAAGAAAAAAAAGTTGGCTCAAGAAGCAGTAAAACACAAGGATTCTGAACACTATCAACACAACACAAATGTTCAGTGAAGTACTTCTCAGTGTTTGTCCATACGCAAACCTGTCAAAATGAATATTTCAATTAAGAGTGTGGTTCTAGGAATTAAAGTGCAGCTTTTACTTTTTCATTATGTTTAAGTATGCCCCCCAACCCACCCACCCCTTCTGTTTTGAAACTCCTAAGCTTTGGATACAAGCAACTTTTCTTGGGTAGCATTTTAAGGCTCTGTAAAAATAAATACACTAGAGGTAGCTTTCTTCTGTGAAGTGGTGTTTCTTTTCTGTCTGTGGTCACATAGAACAGTGTGAACTTAATAGATGTTGAACAGAGACCTGCTGAACAAATCAGAGTGAACACATGTACTTCCAAGGGCGGGCAGCATGCCAGATGTCTGACAACACCACATTTTTGCGATGCCTTTCAATTTAGGGTAGAAAAGGGCTGCGTGTAAAACAAAGCCCCTATCACTGCACTGTACAACAAAATGTATGTAAACAGACTTTACTGTCATGCATGTTCTCCATCTTCCTTGTAAAGCAACTTCTCATGGAAACAAAGATAATCTGGGGTTCTTTTACCCTTATTTCTCATGTGACACTTCTACGTGCCCCACAATAGTGTATCCTGCAATGTCAATAGAGTAATAAGACATGAGAGAAGCAGGCAGACCCGGCAGTGAAAACAGAGCGCACCAAATGAAGCAAGACAGGCTTTTTCTGACGGAGTGGAGAACCTAGAGATTTTTGGTTATTGCAAGAATGTCAGAGCCCTATGGAGCAGATCAGTAAGCTGTAGTACTGCAGTCAAAGCTCAGCTCACGACCTGAATTCAATCCTGACAAAAGATGATTTCAGGTGGCCACCTCAAAGGTGACTAGGCTTGAAGATTCGGGTGCACCAAATCCCAGATTCGACCCAAATTTGGGTGCATTTGGGCATATTGGGGCCAAAATCAGTTGAATATATCCTGCCCAAAACTGAATGAATCCGAATGCAAGGCATTCAGGCTTTTTTGGGGGGGGGGGTATTTTTGGTGTTTTTTCATGTTTTGGCCTGCAGGGGGAGCATTTTTAAGCTAGCAGCACCAAAACCTCAGGGTATCATACAGAGACTCTCCTAATTATGTCACCCAAGTTTGGTGGAGTTTGGTTCAGGGGGGCCAAAGTTATGGACTTCCAAAATGGGTGCCCCCATCTCCCATTGTTTCCAATGGTAGCTAATAGGAGATGGGGGCTATCCCTTTGAGGGTCCATAACTTTGGACCCTCTGAACAAAACTTCACTAAACTCAACAGGTATCATAAGGACAGTCTCTGAATGATACCTTGAAATTTTGATGCCACTAGCTTTAAAAATGCACCCCTGACAGGAACCCCAAGAATTGCCCAAGGTTCTCTGCTCTCCAGTGCCTTGGCACCATTGTGCCCAATGGGGAATTTCTGTGCAGGCTGCACATTTTTGAAGATAGAGGCACCAGACTTTCAAGATTGCTCCAGGAGGCCCTCCTGGTAATAGCATGCAGGATTGGTGAACTTTGCTTCTGGGGGTTCAATTCTATGGGCTGCCAAAAGGCTTATTTTGTTTCCCTGCTCCTACACATGAAGCCTGCTGGCTGAGTACTCTCAGAATTCTCTCAACCCACCCCCCTGCCCCCAGAAGCAAAGTTCACCAGACTTTCAAGGTGGCTGCAGGAGACCCTCCTGGTAATAGCACCCAGTCTTGGATGAGACACCACCAAGGAGGACCAAGTTGCTATACAGAAGGAGGCATGGGTAAACCACCTCTACTCATCTCTTGACTGGAACCTGCTGTTGATGGCATCGCCATGAGTTGACTGCAACTCCATAGCACCTTCTTCTTGCAACAGGCTTCAAAGAAAAGAGGAGATCAGTTTTTACAGATCCTGCAGAAAGGGGTGAGTCTGATAACCCATGCCTGCAAGTCGTCATTTAGTATTGCCATGATGTCATTTGGAGGAAACTCACTTAACTTTCCTTAGAAACCTGCCGCTGACTCACTTGCTAGTCATGCTCTCAGCTTCCTCTCTTGGATGGTTCGCATTCACGGGGTAAACCACTCTAGACACAAAGCCTGTAGATCCATTGCGGCTTATTTGCTTGGCGGTTTTCTCAGGCGTTATGAGTTTCTGCAGTTATGTTAATTCTGTGGAGCTTAGTGCAGCTTTCTTTGTGTTGCACTCCCACTAAGCATCAGAAAACTTGCCTTTTTTTTTGGCCTGGCTACAATAAAATCGAATCCCATTTTCAGGGTATAGTTGAAAACAAATTAATGCCTCCGTGATAAAGAAGCAATTTCCAGAACAAGCGATTTTGTTGTGAGATCCTTTCATGCCATTCTGCTTTCTGCGTTTGGATACGTTTGGTTCTCTTCCCGCCTCTCCCCCTGCCCCACTACCTTCCCGCACTCAGCTACAAAAATGCTCCAGAAGAAACAAACGCCTAAATATGCATAATCTGTCCTTTGACTTTAGGGAGTAAGAGCAACCAACCAGAATCTATCCTTGAAACAATAGTATTTGTTAAGCGGCCAGCAGGCCATAGTGGTTGTAATGCTGGGATAAAATCTGGGAGATCTAGGTTTGCATCCTCACCCTGCCGTGGAATATTGTGGGAGATCTTGGCCTAGTCACTTGCTCTCAATGTACGACTGGGGGTCAGTTTGGAGGACCATGTGGAACTTCCTGATTGGCTGCCAGGGCTAGCTAGGAGATGTATAAAAGCCGAGTTGCACCTCAGACTTCAGATTGACTACTACCAAGGGTCAATCTCCACCTCTATATAGACGTGTTCCTGAATAAACTGTTTCACTGCTACTGTCGGATTTGTGAGTATTAATTGGGAATATTTAGAATCATTTCCATAACAGGCCTTTCCGCGCAAGCAGAATAACGCACTTTCAATCCACTTTCACAACTGTTTGCCGGTGGATTTTGCTATTCCGCAGAGCTGCGAAGTGCAGTGAAAGTGGATTGAAAGTGCGTTATTCTGCATGTGCGGAAGGGGCCAATGTAACCTAAATGTGTTCTGTGAATAGAATGAAGAAGTAACGGGGTGGGGTGAGCTCCCCTAAATTCTTTAGAAGATAGGGACTGTGAGAATGTATCGGTGTTCAAAAGTAGAAATGTTCATTGGTGTCTCCCACATTTAAAAAACCATGACCCACGTTCATCAAAATCATTGGTTGTTTACTACTTTTATTGGCTCCCCAAAACCAAAGATACACCACTTCATCCTACCATGGAAGGCCTGGGCCGAGCTCCTTATTAAAATTGATTATAGGACATATAACATCCACTCATCCATTTTAAAACTACCTATTCTCCAAAGAAGTCAGAATAGTGAACACGGTTCCTCTCCTTTCCCCATTTTGTTCTTAACAACAACCTGTGAGGCAGGGGTGGGATCCAAACATTTTAGTAACAGGTTCCCATGGTGGTGGGATTCAAACTGTGGCGTAGTGCCAATGGGGCTGGGCGGGGCACGACGGGGGCGTGGCCGGGCATCCCGGGGATGGGGCATTCCTGGGCGGAGCTGTGGCAAGGACTGCGCCGGTCCTTGGGCGGGAAACGAATGCACGCAGGTGCAGGCTGCCACGCATGCCGGTGCACCTCCTGCTAGACTGCTTCAAGTTCTGCGCGCTTGTGCTGAGAGGAGGGGCGTAACTAAGGCAAAAATCATGAGCAAAATCACCAATTAGTAACCCCCTCTCGGCACACACAAATAATTAGTAACCTACTCTCGGGAACCTGTGAGAACCTGCTGGATCCCACCTCTGCTGTGAGGTAAGTCTACCTGAGGGAGACTGATTAGCTCGCTCAGTGAGCATTGCGGCTCAATGGGAATTTGAACCGGGGTCTCCAGGTCTTAGTCTGGCATTCTAAGCACTACCCTGCACTGATTCTCTGTGACAAACTGTAGTTGATAGGGAATTCAGTATCATTCCTTGATCATCTGTGGCAATGAGATCTGCTCAGACATTAAGGATAAAAAGGTTAATGGCTTCCCCTCTTGCTATTTATTGTAAGTCTGCAAGGATTGGGAAAGCATTACTCATTCTATTTCATTCTGTTTTATTTCCCAGTATTACTCATTTTATTCCATCCTAGTTCTATCATTTATCTGCATCAAGTGTTCCATTTCACACTCTGCAAACTGGTGGGAATTTTGTTTGTATGGATGGGCAGGCAGAGCCATAGGGGGCGGGGGGAATGCACGACGCACCGGGTGCACGCCCCTGCACAGGTGTTCCACCAGGGGCGGGGCGGGGCGGGGCATTCCAGGGGCAGAATGGGGCATTCCGGGTGCTTGGAGGGGCACAGGTGCACATGCGCACCGGGCACACTTCCCCTTGCTCGGTCCCTGTGGGCAGGCCAAGCACAGTTTGATATGTTTCCTATATCCTCAATTTATATTGCATTCAGTGCTTCTATAGTACTTCAATAGGGATCCAACATGCACATGAAGTCAGTAGCAAGAAATCTAGGATACACTACAGGAAAATGGGAGCAACAATATGCAAGCTTTTCTATTCCATGAAAAGAACAGCTTAGATTAGAACAACTTTGGCCCCTTCCGCACAGCAAATGTGTAACGGGTTGCAGTTGTGATAAAGGAATCCATTTTCCTGTTTTCCCATTTACATGCGTTCTGTGCAGGCAGCAACTGGAGGCCATGGAAACAAGCTGGGTTGTTGTCATGCCTTTGCATGGAGATGCTTCTCGATGCTTCTCTTTTTTAAATTGTCCTACAACACATGCGTTGCTGCGCAGGCAGGCGGAAATGAACCCCACAGCCCTACCGACGTCTCACGATATGACTGGCTGCACCTGCATAGCTACCCAGCTGCAAGCCACAAACATTTTTATAAGGGAGCCTTCCTGCAATGGCTAGGCAATGGTGGGTGCCTTCCAGAGGTGGGATCCAGCAGGTTCTCACAGGTTCCCGAGAGTAGGTTACTAATTATTTGTGTGTGCCGAGAGGGAGTTACTAATTGGTGATTTTGCCACGTGACTTTTGCCTTAGTTACGCCCCTCCTCCGGTTCTCAGCAGTAGCGCGCAGAACTTGAAGCAGTCTAACAGGAGGTGCACCGGCATGCGTGGCAGCCTGCGCCTGTGTGCATTCGTTTCCCGCCCAAGGACCGGTGCAGCGGCTGCATCCTTGCCACAGCCCCGCCCAGCAATGCCCCGCCCCCGGAATGCCTGGTCATGCCCCGGTCACACCCCGCCCACTGGCGCTACGCCACTGTTTGAATCCCACCACCATGGGAGCCTGTTACTGAAATTTTTGGATCCCACCACTGGTGCCTTCTCTCCACTGTGGAGGATAGGGTGGAAGACAGGGAACTAAAATGCCTCCTGTCTGGCTGTTCACTCGGGAGTAGCTCCAACCTGGGATTTTTGAAAAGGATTGCTTGTTTAACACATTTTTGAAAAAAAAAACTGGGTTGGGGGAAATAAAACAGGGCAGACTCGTTTGGCGGGTGGGACCTGTGTGAACTCCCTCCCCCTCGCCAGTGGGTTCTGTAGCTTCCCACACCTGTGTTTCTTGGCCTGTGTGTGGAATGGGCCTTTGGGAAGAGCTCATAGGAAGACATTCAGAGGCTTCCCTAATGGCTGCTTGTCTTTTGGAAAGTGTTCATCAACTTCTACAAGTGTAATGCTGTATTATTTCTCTTCTACTCTCTAGAACTTGCAAAGATGTGTAAAAGAGACAAAAGAGAAAGCTTAATGAGTCGCTTAACCAGCTTAAATAACAAAGTGATTATGCCACCTAACTCCTTGTTATTATGAAAGGTCACAGAGAGCATATGAAATCATGAACTGTAGCCACTTTCTCATTATCACCTTCCTGTATCCGTTTTGGCAAGTGTTCTGTTATTTCTTTGAGCTAATTTGGTTTAATTATATCTCAATTAGTTGTCTGAGCCCAAACCAATTACAAATACTTGCTCCAGCGTTGCTATTAGTTAGTATATTAACCCAGGCCTTGGAAACCTCTTTGGATCTAGGAGCCTGACCAACAATTTTGAAGCCAGACATTTCTGTCACAAACGCAACATTTTCATTGTCCCCCCAGCCACCTCGAGCAGGTCTCCGAAGAGATCTGAAGCATTAGCTAGTGGCAAATTCAGAAACTCACTTTTTCCCCTTTCATTGATACCATTCATTAGGAAGAAGTTGTTCATTATACATGTCCAGTGGTAAACACTGCTTTTGGAAATACTGCACCAGTAGTGTTATTTCAGTGACACCATAATTTTCAAGATTACTCACTAGCCAACCCTATTTTAACCAAAGAACAAAACAGGCTGCCAGTGGTGTATCTAAGGTAGGCTGGGTATGGCACATTTCCTGGGTGACACTTGAAGGTTGGTGCTGACTCTGCCTGCCTGCCTCACCATGCCATCCGTGTGCCTCACCTGGCTATGCCTGCTTTCCAGCCTCTTGGCAGCACTCAGCATCTGGTGGTGCTGCACCCATCCCATGCCAAGCCAAGGAGAGACTCCCACTTTCCTGGGCCATCAATGAGATTCGCAGGCAGCCAACAGGAGGACCAGTTTCCAGGCCAGGTACCCGAGGAGTGCCCTGATACCATTGGTGCTATTTTCCATAGATATATCCCTGCAGTCTCAACTCACTAAATGATAGGAAATTGCAATGTCCAGCAAAGAATCATTGAACAAGTATTAGGTCAGATATAAGATATAAGAACTGGGAAATATAACTTCCACGTAACTGTACTAGTTCAAAGAAAAACCACAAATACACTTTCCCATGGATGATAGTAGGGAATACTATTCCGAAAAAGTGCTTTTTGTCAAAGAGGTTGGGTAGGATTCCTCCCTTCCAAAATGATCCTAATTTGGGTGTGACTTTTTTTGCTGGAATGCATCTAATACAATGTGCCTTTCCCCCATTAAAACCCAAAACAACAAAGAGAATGGCATAAGCTTTCCAAAGAACAGGGAGGCAGCCAAATCTTGCAAAATCCCTCTGCTTCAGTGGGATGCCACTCATTCCTACCAGAGACACCAAATATCACTTTTTATCTCACATCAAAGCCCATCTGGTTTCTGGGGGGAGTGGGGGGTTAGTCCCATATTAACTTGTTAAGATTAATTCTGAACCAATGGTATAACCATCATTACTGATAAATTTGTTCTGCTTTAGTCTCAGGTTGCAAAGGGGACAGGTCTCCCACTATAGTTCTATGGGTTCTGTGGTCCAACCATAAGAGTTTTGGGTGATGCCTAGACTGCATTGTTGAAGGTTTTCACAGCCAGAATCACTGGAGTTCTGTGTGGTTTCCGGACTGTATGGCTGTGTTCTAGTAGCATTTTCTCCTGACGTGTCACCTGCATCTGTGACTGGCATCTTCAGAGGATCCCAATGCCTAGACTTTCTCTTAACTTCATTTCACTTACTGTTTTTGTTGGAAGTGACATCACATGCTGGTATGATGCTATTGGTTCTTCTCCCAGACCTCAAAATCTTCTGGTTGACCTATCCTTAGGACCCAATCCATGGTCCTATTATCAATAATGAGATTTGTTCTCCATTGTCTGCAAAGATTTGGATGTGCTTATGGAGTCCCTTTGAACATAACTAGAAAATGGATGCCCATAGATATGCAGAATTCTGGATTGGACATGCAACATTTGGGTGCACATTAAACATCTAGCTGAAAAACACTAGAGGGGTAGCCATGTTAGAACACTGGAGCAAGAATGAACAGGAATCTTGTGGCTCCTTAAAAGCTAACAAAACTTTATTCCAGCATAAGGTTCAGTATGGGCTATAGCAGAGGTGTAGCTAGGCCAGATTGCACCCGGTGCACACTCTGGATTCCCCCTGTGGCGCCCCTGCCCCCTTGTGGCCCCCTGTCCCCTCCACAGCGCCCCCCGCGGCACTTCATTCCACTTACTTTTAGGAAAGGAGCAGGCCAAAGAAGCCTGCCTGCGTTGCCTGGGCCTGGTGGGAACTACATTTCCCAGGAGCCCCTGGGGAAACCAGGCCCAGGCAATGCAGGCAGGCTTCTTCTTTGGGATGTTCTATTCCGAAAAATAAGTGGGGGTGTGCCATGGGGGGTGCTTTAGGCAAGCTGTAACACATGATTTATTGTATTTATTTATCTGTGTACTTATTTCCCACCCATCACCAAAGCCCCTGGGTGGAGTCACATGACGCTTCCTTCTGCTGAGTCTGACCCTTCAGTCTATCAAAGTCAGTATTATCTACTCTAACAGGCAGCAGCTCCCCAGGGTACGTCACCAACCAGGTCTTTTTTTTTTTAAGCTGAAAATGCTAGAGGTTAAACCTGGGACTTTCTGCCCACAAAGCAGATGCACCCTTCCTAATAATTCTAATGGCCACAGTTCCTCAGATATTTACTTTTTGGGCTTAGCAAAAAACAGCCACCCACTGCAGCAGCCAAGCAGTTGTAGTGCGTCGCTGTTCGGCATGGTGCCGTGCTTGAGAGAAACGTCACCGGGGAAAATCAAGGTGGTCTGATCTGGAGCTCAGCACTCATTTAATTAATTCATTCATTGTTTGCCTCTCTCAGTGGGACTCAATGTGGATTACAAGCATAATGGAACGAGTAAGCCAGTTAAAAATGTGATAAAATTTGAGTCCGCAGCAAAAAAAAAAAGTCTCATAAAATAACTTAATTCAGTGGAGTTGGGAATGAAGAAAAAAAAGTATCCCAGACCTCCAGGAATAATTTGCATCCCTATTCGCAGCGTTGTTGCTCTGCAGCAGGGATCCCCGATCTTTTTGAGCCTGCAAGAAACTTTGGAATTCTGACACAGGGTGGCAGGTAGCATCACAAATGTCTGTTACAGAATGCGGAGCCAGATGTTCAGAGGAAACCTAAGTGCAGGGCAGAATTGGGTTGATTGAAATTATGCTAGGACAGGAGGCGAGAGAAGGAAGCAAACACTGTGGCCAGCAGTAGCCAGTCGGATCTTCAGTGGCCATTCCGAAACCCTTCCAGGTAATAATAATAATAATAATAATAATAATAATAATAATAATAATAATAATAATAATAATAATAATAATAATAAGAAGAAGAAGAAGAAGAAGAAGAAGAAGAAGAAGAAGAAGAAGAAGAAGAAGAAGAAGAAGAAGAAGAGGAGGAGGAGGAGGAGGAGGAGTTTGGATTTATATTCCCCCTTTCTCTCCTTCAGGAGACTCAAAAGGGCTTACAATCTCCTTGCCCTTCTCCCCTCACAACAAACACCCTGTGAGGTGGAGTGGGAGCTGAGAGGACTTAAGAAGCTGCTGTGACTAGCCCAAGGTCACCCAGCTGGCATGTGTGGGAGTGGACAGGCTAATCTGAATTCCCCAGATAAGCCTCCACAGCTCAGGCGGCAGAGCTGGGAATCAAACCCGGTTCCTCCAGATTAGATACATGAGCTCTTAGCCTCCTACGCCACTGCTGCTCCTGGTCCCACCCACTTTCTAAATACACTTGGTGGGTGACAGAAGGTGTCAGTGAGCTTCATTGGACTGCTCTACAAGAATGCCCTAATAATTCTGCTTTGCACATTGTGTGAAATAGTAGAAACTTAGGGCCCTTTTAACAGGACCAGGAAGACTGTTCTATTATGTGGAAGTCCCACAGTGAATGCATATGAATGGACAGTTGGCAATTTTACTTGCTTGCAGGGTAGCATCTTCAGAAAGCTTTGCCCTGAGAAGTAGATCTGTTGCATAGGAGCATAGCAAGTGAAGTGGCCCGCAGGTACATGGGTCCAGCATGATCAAGGGCTTTTGGGGTAATAGTTGGAACCATGAATTGAACCTGGTGCCTGACTGGTAACCAATGGAGAGTGACTACAGATGCTGCTTTGCACTGGCACTAATTGGGCCATAGCATTCATTGTCAGTGAGCTTCATTGGACTGCTCTAGAAGAATGCCCTAATAATTCTGCTTTGCACATTTTGTGAAATAGTAGAAATTTAGGGCCCTTTTAACAGAAGACTGTTCTATTATGTGGAAGTCCTGCAGTGAATGCAAACTGTTGTTTGAAGGAGTTCGGAGTTCAAATAAGGAGAAAGTTCACTTGGTAATCTTATTCACCTCAAAGTTTTCAGTATGTCTAGAGTAGTCTGGGCCTCACCACCGTACCTCAAAAAGAACCAATACCTCCAGGAACTTGGCAGAGTAGTATTCTGTCTCAGCAATTACAATAAATATGAGGGTTTTTTCCAGTCAAAAAGTTTAACAAAGTGACAGTAAGGTTGAAATATTTCAGATGACATACATTTGGGGCACTCCAGTCTGCCATGTAATTGAACCTGGCCCAGTTGACTGGAAATAATTGGGGCTGCTTTGCTTAAGTGAGGTCATTTAACAACTTTCTTTGGAAAAAGAAATCTAAATAAGATTAACGAGACTATTAAGAGCACTTCCTGTCAGCATAGCAGGCCCGTTCAACAGCTGATCAAAACCAAAGGAATGGCAGAAAAAGATCAGAAGTGCCCACCCTTTCTATGATGCAGGACAGACAGTACTCCTATTGAACCAGAATGCATTTACATTGAAAGAGAAGCCTTTGAAGCCTACAGAGACAATTTAAGGTAGATGTTGGTTCAATAGGACACAACCTTCCATTCCTTCTGTCTTTACTATTCATACAATAGTTATTTGGATTATAATCACAATAAAAATGCTTCTAGTTTGTCTTCATTCAGAGTGCTCCAGTTTAATCCTGGAATGGTGTTTGCGTTTGGTAGTCTTAATACGTTCATATTAGGGCTGAGCACAGACAATTGTGTTTGCCAAAGTTTGGGTTTTAAAAACCTAGACATTTTTTGGTAAAACTGAATAAAGGTGAGTGTAAGGCTGAACACACTCAAAGTGGGCTTCAGGAACAAGGAAAAGGAACAAACTTTATTGAATTATGTCGTCCTGACTACAGGGTGGTGGAACTGAGGGTTCTTGCCCTTGGTTCCAGTATATATAAGGTGCATGGGTGGGCGGTTCTTTGTTGCAGCAGGAACTGGGGGATTTGGAGAAATGAAACTTAGTCCTGACAGAGAGACCCATCCGCTTCGGGCTTTGTTTTGTTTGACTTTTAACCGATATTCGTCAGGTTTTAAAAATTGGAACCAAAAGAATTTCAGTTCCCTCCCACGGGTGCTTCTCCATGGGTTGAGAAGCAGCAGCTAAGGCAGCCATACTCAACCAGGGTTCCATGGTACCCTGGGGTACCATGAGCATGTCCCAGGGGCTCGCGGCAACTCCACTACTGCCAAATTTCTTTTTGCACCAGGACATTGGTGCCTGCAGGGGATGCATTTTTAGACATATCAGCACCAAAATTTCAGCATATCATCAGGAGACTGTCCTTATGCTACTCCCCAAGTTTGGTGAGGTTTGGTTCACCGAGTGCCAACAAGGACATGGAGTTGGCCCATGGGGCAGGGCCTGCCACAAGGTCAGCAACCCCAGTGCTTCCCTTCACCCTGGGAGATGGGGGCTACAGTTTTGAGGGTCCATAACTTTGCCCCCCCTGAACCAAACTGCACCAAACTTGGGGGGTGCCACCATCTCCAGATGATACCCTGAAATTTTGGTGCCAATACATCCAAAAATGCACCCCCTGCAGGAACATCCTACAAATTTGCCCAAGAATCTTTGTTCTGCATTGAGTTTTCTTCATTGCTTTCAATGGGGGTTGCAGGCTGTGGGGGCACATTTCTGAAGGCACAGTCTCAAAACTTTCAGGGTCTCATCGGGAGACTGCCCTGATGATACCCCCCAGGTTTGGTGCAGTTTGGTTCGGGGGGGGGGCAAAGTTATGGACCCTCAAAACTGTAGCTCCCATCTCCTATTAGCTCCCATTGGAAACAATGGGGGATAGGGGCACCCCCTTTGGGAGTCCATAACTTTGGGCTCCCTGAACCAAACCTCACCAAACTTGGGGGGGTGGCGGCAAGGACAGGCTCCGTGAGATACATTGAAGAGAGTGAGGTCAAGGGTACCCTGACCTCGAAAAGGTTGGGAAACACTGAGCTAAGGGAATGACTCCCTCCTCCCCAGGGAGGGTTGGTGCTGAGAGCAGAGCAAGCAAAAGCCGAAACCCATTTGGCATTTTTGGCCCCAGGCTAATTTAGCTCTTCTGAATAGTCTAAATTTTTTCAGTAAAGCAAAAACCTGGACAAAAAATCAGTAAAAGTTTCTTGGGGGTTTTTTTGGGGGGGGGTTGATTCAATTTTAAATAGAATATACTACTAGAGTATACTATGGTAAATGGAAAATCCTGGGGGATAAATTTTCTTCTGGAGTAGATTTCCAACAGCCCTTGCTAATGTAACCCCTGTGTAATAATGGGATGACCCAGAAAGGGGTGGAGTCTGAGAAGAAGCAGAAGGCTGCAGAACTCGTGAGGTTGGAGGAAGCAAGGCTACCAGGCTGGGACCTTGATTGATTTTATTAAGCCCTTAACACCTTGTTTAAAGTAACTGCAATGTTGTTGGGAACTAGTGGGAAGGGAGTTTTTTTTTTTTTACTATATTGTAAATGTTAGAATTTATTGTTTTAGGGTTTTTGTGTATGTAAATGGTGAGAGTTTTCTGGGAACCTTCATCATCTTGAATCCCATTCACCAAGCCTCTGCAGTCTTCAAAACCAACCACCAGCAAAGAAGAATTGGACTTGGCAATATCAGTAGACTGCAAATATAAGGACTTGAAAATGCAAACTTAACAGGACTGTAAAGTGTAAATGTTAAATGTTTAAAAAGTGTAATTTGTTAACAGAAGTAAACTGTTTTGTTTTAAATTTAGTTCTTTGCAACTCCTTCCAAGTACTGCCCCACAGAACCCACAGAAAGAGGTTACACTAACACTTGCAGCCTGCATGATATAGTGGTTAAGAGCAGGTGGACTCTAATTTGGAGAAATGGGGAATCAAACCCACTTCTCCAAATTAGAGTCCACCTGCTCTTAACCACTATACCCCGCAGGCTGTAAGTGTTAGCTGGGACTGTTAGAAATGCCACCTGAATGGCAGACTCTTATCTGGTGAACTGATTTGTCTCCCTGATCCTACACACAAAGCCTGCTGGATGACTTTGCACCAGTCACAATTTGTCAGAACTCTCCCAGCCCCGCCTACCTCACAAGGTGTCTGTTGTTGAGAGAGGAAAGGAAAAGGAGTTTGTAAGCCACCTGAGGACTCCTTAAGAACATAAGAACATAAGGAAGAGCCTGCTGGATCAGACCAGAGTCCATCTAGTCCAGCACTCTGCTACTCGCAGTGGCCCACCAGATACCTTTGGGAGCTCACATGCAGGATGTGAAAGCAATGGCCTGCTGCTGCTGCTGCTGCTTCCGAACCAAGGACATAGGTAAGGGGGGGGGGTTCTCGAGTTCAGACCCCCCCATTCATGTCCGAAGCTCCTCCCACCCGTTTGTGGGTTTTGAAAACATTTTAGTGTTTTTTCGGTTTTTGGCCTGCAGGGGGCGCATTGTTTAGGCTAGCAGCACCAAACTTTCAGGGATTGTTTGGGGAACTCTCCTGATGATACTAACCAGGTTTGATGAGGTTTGGTTCAGGGGGTCCAAAGTTATGGACTCCCAAAGGGGTGCCCCCATCCTCCATTGTTTCCAATGGGAGCTAATAGAAGATGGAGGCTACACTTTTGACACCCTGAACCAAACTTCACCAAACCTGGGAGGTATCGTCAGGAGAGTCTCTTATTGATACCACCCAGGTTTTGTGAAGTTTGTTCCAGGGTGTTTAAAGCTATGGACTTCCAAAGGGGGTGCTCCCATCTCCCATTGTTTCCAATGGAAGGTAATAGGAGATGGGGCTACACCTTTTAGGGTCCCTAACTTTGGACCCCCTGAACCAAACTTCACCAAACCTGGGTGGTATCATTGGGAGAGTCTCCTAAAGATACCCTAAAAGTTTGGTGCTGCTAGCTTAACAATTGCACCCCTGACAGCAGGCATCCCCCAAATTTCCTCAGATTCTCCTTTTAAAATCCACCCCCTTCAGCATGGATTTAAGGGAGAATCTGAGGAATCAGTTGAGAAGAAGGGAGTTTGGATTTATATCCTCCCTTTGCCCTATACTCCTGTGGGAGACTCAAAGGAACCCCACAATCTCCTTGACTTTCCCCCCTCACAACAAACACCCTGTGAGGTGGGTAGGGCTGAGAGAGCTCCAAACAGCTGTGACTAGCTCAAGGTCACCCAGCTGGTGTGTGTGGGAGTGCACAGGCTAATCTGAATTCCCCAGATAAGCCTCCACAGCTCAAGTGGCAGAGAGGGGAATCAAACCCGGTTCCTCCAGATTATAATGCACCTGCTCTTAACCACTATGCCACATTGAAAGCGATGCTGTTTCACGGTGGGGGATAATCCACTCCAAAACAGCATCACTTTCAATGTTATTTAACTGGGGACCCCAGATTCTCCCTTTAAGGTGGATTTAAAAGGAGAATTTGGGCTCTCTAGTTTAAACACCATTGAAAGTGATGATGTTTGGGGGTGGATTCCAGCATCACAGCGGCTGCCGGGGGGGGGGGGCGCAAAACTCAGATTTTGCACTGGGCTCCATTTTTCCTCTATGCCTCTGCCCAGAGGTGAGGGCAGAAGGAACTGCCAGCTGCCAGCTGGGAGCCCAGCTAATGGGGGGCAGGGGAGGCCAGGGCGGGGGAGTCTGCTGTCCTCGGCCTTGGAGAGCTGGAGGTGGGGCTTGGGAGGCATGGCCATGCCCTAGGGGTGGGTGGAGGTGTGGCCCCCAACCCCCCCCCCATAAAAAATCTATACCTACGTCCCTGTCCCGAGCACTTGGTCTACTAAGGCATTTGCAACCTCAGATCAAGGAGAATCAAGATTGGTAGCCATAGATCGACTTCTCCTCTATAAATCTGTCCAAGCCCCTTTTTAAAGCTATCCAAGTTAGTGGCCATCACCACCTCCTGTAGCAGGAAAGAAGGACAGTAGTTTAAAACAGAGTATGAATCCAAACTCTTCCCTGTTTCTTCTTTTTTCCTGCTGGAATTGGGATCTGAACCCTTGCATCTGGCTATTTTCAGGAAGACTCACCCAAGCTTCATTGTTCCTTGGTTCCCCAATAAAAGATGCCACCAGGGACCAACACACATTACATATAGTCTCTCCCCCCCTCCCCCCCCCGCATGCTTTGAAACCTAGCTTTCTGCTGGTGAAATCTTCATTAAAATAATAATGTTTTATTGATCCCAAGATTACTTTATTTACCTTGCCATTTCCTGCATTTTAATTACCAATGAGAAACTGTTTCGAGTATTTCATTTGTCAGACTAAATAGCGCCAGCTGCTCGGAGTAGGAAACATTCTGAAGATGCATGGTTGCCACTTCATTTGCATGAGGAATGTTGTCCAGCGTTTTCCTCCTGAACACTTCAAGTCTGTGCCGCTTCACTATTAGCGACTACCATTTAATTAAACTCAAAATGTAATAACAGAGGTATAAATCAAGTGTAATCTGAGGGGTATCCTTTAATTATAGTTGTGGAAAACCTTGTTTCCTTTCCTTTCCGCCAGTGTTCTACTCTTCCCGCATGGTGGCATTGCATCGTCAGGACACTTCAGGCATAAAAGTGTGATGGTCGCAGCTCAGACTTGAACCACTGAAACCGTCCCCTGCTGGATTATTTATTAATTGTTTTATCTCTCTGTTCAGTTCCAAAAGAGCACTCAAAGTAGTTTATGACAGTGCATCAATGCTAATAACATTGGCATAAAATCATCTAAAATTAAAACAAATGACAGCTCTCTGTGCACACTAAATAATGTAACAGTGAGCAAACATTCTTTTAAAAAAACACATTTTTTTAAAAGAAGGCTCAGATTCTGCAACATCTTGTGGAAATAAAGAAGGCCTTGTGCACTACAGATGGATGAAACCAGACCAAGAGTCCTCAGTCTAATTGACACTGTGTATAATTTAAAATTTTTGAGGATAGGGGTTAGGCATCTCCAAAAATGGTTGCCGTGTAGTGTGTGACCAATCACTCAGCACTGGGAGGTTACAAGCCAAGCAATAGAAGTGGCTGTTTCTGACTGAGAAGAGGAAGAAGAAGAAGAAGAAGAAGAAGAAGAAGAAGAAGAAGAAGAAGAAGAAGAAGAAGAAGAAGAAGAAGAAGAAGAAGAAGAAGGAGGAGGGAGGAGGAGGAGGAGGAGGAGGAGGAGGAGGAGGAGGAGGAGGAGGAGGAGGAGGAGGAGGAGGAGGAGGAGGAGGAGGAGGAGGAGTTTGGATTTATATCCCACTTTTCTCAAAGTGGTTTACAAACTCCACCCCTTCCTCTTCCTGCAACAGATACCTTGTGAGGTAGGTGGGACTAGGAGAGTTCTGAGAGAATTGTGGCTAGTCCAAGGCCATCCCATAGGCTTTATGTGGAAAAATGGGGACTAACCCGGTTCACCAGATTAGAGTCTGCCACTTATGTGGAGGAGTGGGGAATCAAATCCGGTTCACCAGTTTAGATACAGGCTTTTCTTCCATACTGCCCATACCTCCCTCCCTTTCCAGGTTATTTTTAGTGTAAGGTGACCAGATGGTCACCTTTGTGAACCGGGATGGGCGGGTAGGCGGCCGGCCGTGCACGTGCGCATGTGCAGGCAGTCACAGGAGTGCACTGCCTTATGGGCCACTGCCGTTTCCTGCCCTGTGACAGGGTGGGAAACGGGAGTGTCCCAGAAGGCCATGCTCCACGGCCTTCTGGAGCGCTCCCATTTCCTGCAGCGCCCCAGAAGGCCGTGCTTCTGCGGCCGCGCACAGGAGGCCACCGCACTGCCTTGCGCCCCAGAAGGCAGTGCGGCAGCCTTCCAAAAATCGGGACAATTGAAATAACCCGCGGGACGCGGGACAAATTGTTTGAAGGCGGGACTGCCCCGCTAAAAGCGGGACGTCTGGTCAGCCTATTTTAGTGTGACCCAACAGTTGACATGAGTGACATCGCTTCATTGCCACAGCCAACCAATCAATGAAATGGGGAAAAGAAACACAGTATGATGTTGTCTCTTCCCATTGTGTGCTGTGCTTGACATGATTACAAAGGAATGAGGAAGACTCACAGAGTAGCATTATTGCTCTGATGCTCAAAACCTCGTGTTGTGCTCTTCGAACCCTCAGAAACGTTCAGTTTGCTTTTGCTCCAACCTCTCGTTCATTTTCTTATGGAAAGTAGACTCCCTAGACTCAGCCCATTAAAGAAAATTATGGCGAGGACTGCTCCGTCCCTTTCAATCAGCGAAGGATATTCACATCAATGTTGAAATAGGAAATTAGTTTTATAGGAGAAGGCTAATGATATGATAATTGTCTCTTATGAGAGTATGACCTTGAAAAGTTATAATAATAGAAATGGCAAACAGCTCTGTTATCTACACTGCAATATTCCTTTTTTTTCCAAAACACAAAACCCCCTCAAACCATTTTGCATAGATTACACTGTATCCTGAAAGATTTTTTTTTCTCTGCATGGGATTTTAATTGGGTATCCCCATTGTTTTTAGTCATATAAAGAATAAGCAGCCCTTCACATAAAATACAATTGTTTTGCTTTTTAATGCTGCTCCTTTTAAAATATGAGGGGAAAAAATAAGATAATAACATTTCATTTTATGTGTTCGTTTTTAAACTATGCTAATGACTAGATGCTATGGCTTCCTCAGCTGAGGCATGCTGGATCAGGCATTCATACTTCCATCCATACTTTGTGCTCTTCTAAGCCCACTGACTTCAAGGGAAAACTCTTTTCAAGATCAGGTGGCAAGCCATGTTGGTCTGCAGTGGAAGAGCAAGTTTTGGGTGTAGTAGGGTGCAGTGGCGTATCTGCCTAGGGACAAGGGGGACCCCTTGTCCCAGGGCGCCACTCTTCTGATCACGTGGGGGGGGGGCGCAAAATCAGCCCCCCACGTGACCAGGAAGTCCTGCTATCTCCTCGTTTTCACGTGCCTCGACCCCGTCCAAGACCTTGACCCCGACTTCCTGCTGCCTCCAAGGGACTTCCTGCTGCCTCCAAGCGCCCTCAATCCCACCCTGAACTCCCCCCTCCCTTCCTCCCCCCCGCCAGCTGGGCTCCCAGCCGGCAGTCTCTTCTGACCTCCCCTCCAGGCAGGCCAGAAGAGACTGCAGTCCTGGCCTCGGAGACCTTCTTTTATAAGAACTGAGGCCAGGGGTGGGGCTTGGGGAGCGGGAAGTCCCACCCCTTCCTTCTCCCCAAGCCCCACCCCCAACCTGGGGGCATCAGGGGCGGAGGGAAGGGCAGAGGCTGGGGGCGTCTTGGAGACAATTTGTCTCCAGGCACCATTTACCCCTGGAACGCCTCTGGTAGGGTGCAGACAAAATCACCTTCCCTCTCCAGGCACAAAGCCATAGACAGTGGAGCAAGATTGGCAGTGAAGTTGATACAGTAAATATATCAAACAATTGAAAAGACCAACAAGATTCCCAGAGTATAAGCTGTCAAAAGGCAAGGATCCATTCATTAGATACAGTATCTGTACCTGTCAAAGTGAGCTTTGACTCTTCGAAGTTTATACTCCCTATATCGCCCTTCTAGGCCCCTCAGTTCATCGGAGGCGGACCTACTGGTGATCCCTGGCCCCAAGGCGATCCGGCTGGCCTCTACAAGGGGCCAAGAGGCTTTTGGGACAGCTCCTGGCCCCTACACTGGTGGAACAAGGCTTCCAGGTGAGATCAGGGCCCTCGCAATTGAGTTACAAAGTTTCGCATGGGAGCCTGTAAAAAAGCGGACCTGTTCCACCAGGCGTTTGGCTCCAACGAGGGATGATATCCCAACTGCAATAAAAAGCTTAAACATCTACAGGCGCACTCCGTGCCAGGTTCATAAAGGTGAATAGAATAGCTGAAGCCATCTTTAGTCTAATATTTTATGTATTTTTAATTAACTTATATATATGATGTTTTAAATTTTTATTTTGTAGGAAACTGCCCTGAGCCTTCGGGGAGGGCGGTATACAAATACAATAAATAAATAAATATAAATCCTATGGGTCGTTATGTTGCCACTGCACTCAAATCTTGCTCATTGTTTTTGGAGTACTCTGAAAGAATGGCCCTTTCTGCACAAACTAAATAAAATGTTTTGAGGTGGGAAACAAAATGTTTCCTCTCTGGAGTTCTGCATGGTTTTTTGCCCCAAACATTTTATTTCCACCCTGGACACTCCAACAGGTATATATACTCCATTTGCTTTCCCAACATCAGATCCTCTGAAGATGCCAGCCACAGATGCAGGCGAAACCTCAGGAGAGAATGCTGCTAGAACACGGCCATACAGCCCAGAAACCACACAGCACCCAAGTGATTCCAGCCGTGAAAGCCTTCGACAATACATTTTATTTCCTGCCTGAAAATGTTTTATTTAGATGCTGTTCCCAAACGGTCCTTTTCTGAAAATTGTTTTCTGGAAGCAATTCTTTTGCAGAACCATTTTCACTTGCTGTGTGGATCTCGTTAAAACATTTCCCAAACTTCCCCTCTGGCACCCCTTTGTGAGCTCACACTGGCAGTCTTGGCTGCATTTCTGTTATTTTTCAAAAAATTTGGGAAGGGCCATGTGTAGGCACAGTCCCGGGAGGATTGCAACACAAGACCCAGAAGCCTCATAGTATCAAATCTACAGATCTGTAAAATAACTCCGGAATGACCACAAAATGGCAACCAGGAAGCAATTTTGGGGGGTGAGTGCAAACAAATGCGAGTTTATTTTGCAAACATTTGCAAGGCATTTTCAGAGACTTGTGCGGAAAGGAGACACCATATCCCACCATACTGTCCAGAATGAAGACACCATACCCTAATGAATATGTTTAACTGTAGCACAATTTTGTAAAATGGCTGACCTATAAGCAGAGCTCTGCACTGTCTTTAGATTGTGAAAGAGAGCAGGCTATTATGAATGCCATCTTGACAGTAAAAGATGGGCAGGCCTTAAATAATTGTGATCTACCTCCCATGAATGGCAAGGTGAGTTAGTCTCTCAGCATTCTTCCCGGATAGGGTGCAGACACAATCATCTTCCCTCTCCAGGCAATGGAGCAAGATTGGCAGTGAAGTTGATACAATAAATGGCTTCTATATATAGCAGGTGAAATACCTCACATGAGGTCATACGTCTTAAATAGACTTGCTAACAAATGTCTACTGAAGCTGAAGTTTGAGGCAAATGGAGAGAGTCTTGCATGTGTGAAATATCCTGAAGAATTTTGAACAATGCGAAAACGGATTTGGTAAGGCCAGCAATATTTATCTGCGTAGTTTTGCTCCTGGGACCCACAGTAAACATTAGTGGAGGAAATTTCGCACCTGTACGGGAGGTGTAATTCTCCCTTACGGAACTTAATGACCTGACCTGACATCTATCACCTGGGCTACAAACAATGTCTCCTACTGTGTGGATGCAAAAGGCACCCAAGGCAAGGACATAGAGCTCAATCACTTCAGGGACTATGAAGGTGCACAGCAATGTGGTAGCTGTTCATGAGGACTGACAGGCTCACTGATCAGTTATTTGGCTTTCAGGTAACCATGGCTATCATTCAAAGTGTGTTCAGCTATTGAATAGCTTCACTGCAAAAGTTGTGGTTATTGATTATTACATAGTTATTGATTATTACAACTTCAATGCTTTCCTCAGAGCTCAGGGTAGCATATTCAAGAATTTCTAGAGATTCTGTATTTCTTGGGCATGTTCTTGTATTCAACAGGAATTCAGAGCAGTTCCCTCAGTACAGAAAGGTCCATTCCGCACACGCAAAATAATGCATTTTCAAACCACTTTCACAACTGTTTGCAAGTGGATTTTGCCATTCCGCACAGCTTCAAAGAGCACTGAAAGCAGTTTGAAAGTGCATTATTCTGCATGTGAAGAATGAGCCAAAGTAATTGTTCCTCCTTAACTGTTTCACATGCAATGATCAGATTCCTCTTACTTTTCTAATTTGTGAACAACTGAAGGTGATCCATGCCCATTCTGAGTAGATCATTTACTCTTATGACTGGATATTCTTTTCACCCCACCTCCCTTCTGCTGTTTGTTGCTCTAGAGATGTAACCCTAAAGTGGGGTTAAAAATTCACACAATGGGACTGTGGCCACAAAAAGGCAATTTTTCGTTGCAACTGTAGAAGATTTTTCTGTTTAGTACATGATGACCCAAATATATTCATATGCTTTCACAGCTGGACAGTTTATTAATTTCCATTCTATCCAGGCTACTTATCAAAGAGACTTGCAAAGAGCTGCACTCCTGCTCCTTTGTTTGGATTCAATAAACAAGCCAACAAAATTCTACTAATGAAAAAGGTGTTTAAGACCTATAAGTGCTATTTTGCACAGTAAAATCCAGCTGCAAAGTGCATTCGAAGTGGATTGAAAGTGCATTATTCTGCATGTGTGAAAGGTCACACATGCAGAATAATGCACTTTCAATCCACTTCGAATGCACTTTGTAGCTGGATTTTACTGTGCAAAATAGCAAAATCCACTTGCAGACAGTTGTGAAAGTGGATCGGAAGGACATTATTCTGCATGCGTGGAAGAAGCCTCAGTCTTCTTCTACTCCATGCCACTGAGAAGAAATTGTATATATTCCTTTAAATTTACTTAGAGATCGTTTATCTTGTATATTGGATATTTTATGAGGCAACCATTTGGTTTTGTTGGGTGGTTTACAATGCAACCAGTTGGCCTCGCTAAACTGTGTTTGTGTTTAGTTTAAGTGGTGCTATTCTGTAGATAATGGAATTGACTTTTACAAGGCCACATTCTAAACTGGACAGATGGGGGTCACCTCCTTCATCATCGAGAAAATTTGACACCCAGTTGGTTAATTACTGGTCAAATGGTCTAGATGAGCCAATTCTATAAAACCCCCGAAACCATTTTCAATGAAAAGATTTTCTCGTGGTTGTTCTTCTGCCTTAGGCTGAATAGCCTTGTATTGTTCTGTTGGAACTGTCTAGAGCTGAAAGAGAACTGATCTTATCATTTCTTTCTCTCTCCTTTTAACGAAATTTTGAAAAGTCTCAGCTGTTTGAGAATATCTGGATAAAGAACCCAGGTTTCGGTACAAGGCACCTGGCTTTGGGTAATCTTTTCACAGCCTCCCCTCCCCTTTCCTCCTCAGATTGGCAATCCAAACCACTTCTCCAAAAGCTCAAAGAGGCTTGCAAAGAATAGCAAGGTTACATTGGGATGGGTGTGACTGATTTAAGATTGCCCAGTGAATTTAAGGTCCAAGCAGGGAATTGAACTTTGCTTTCCCCAATCTGCATTTAATAGAAACATTATTCATGCAACCCACTGGCATCATGATTGATAGATACATGTGACGGATTAGGCCCAGGTAAAAGGGTTAATTTTTAAAAGGTGCAGAAAAGGTACTAAAAGCCAATCTTACTGAAACTGCTTGCTCTGTCACCATTAAGAAGTATCTGCCTGAAGTAACGCTTATGTGCCTCTCTGAACCATCATCCTGAGAAGAGAAGTCTGTGAAATAAAAATTCAGTTTTGTGTTTTAAACTTTCAAGAGCCTCTCTTTACGTTCCATTTGGCCAATAAAGTCAACTACCCAAATATCCACTCTCAGAAACAGGCTTCACTCCCTTTTTGGGGACTCTGGGCCTTTCCCCACTTACCTTAAGCCCCGCGCTACTCTCCTCAAGTAGTGTGGGGTCCCCCTGCACTCCCCACGACAGGGGCGGTGATAGCGCAGCCGCCCTGACGCTGCTGCTGTTGCGCCCCCTCAGCATGTGGCATCCCTGGTGCTGGAGAAAACGGCGCCTTTTGATGACCCCACGCTCTGTGCAGGGGTTGTGGGGATGCCCGAGCACGCGCCAGGGATGCTGTGCGGTGAGAGCAGCGTGCAGCATAGGGGGGATCCCTGTGAGTGGGGAAATGCCCTCTGTTTTCCCTGTTAGGTGCTGCTAAAATACTCATCTCCACTGGGCTTAAACAGGGGGTTGGATAGGACACTGAGGTCAGATGTTGAAATTATTTAATATAATTGTATAAGACAATGTGATTTTTTCAATTGAGTTTTTAAAACTGACCATGGTAGATGTTTATTTCATACTAGGTTTCAGCTGTTCTGGACACCAGTAACTAGGCAAACTCATAAAGAGGTTTCCTACTTTCTATATAACATTGTACAAGAAATGCTAAATTAGGAGCATGCCAGAAATTAGCTTTCCATTCATTCGGATCAGTCCTCTCACATGTGCTTTTGTTTCAACTGAATGAAATGCAGCTCACCAGCAATTCCTTTTTTAATTGCAGGTCATTCAGAACAAAAAGGGTGAGAAAGGTTCCAAGGCAGTTCCCTTTTAAGGTAGGAACACAAAGAATCAGTCCTTTTGGCTGGAAAAAAAAGTGTTGCGGGCCCCTTTGTATCCAGATCAAAAGTCGATATCCTTGCAATATAAAAAATGGCTTTGTTCTTGTCATTATCCAAAACCAAAACAGACAGTCCAGTCTGGGAAGGAGAAAGGGCTGAGGAAGCAGTGTGACCCCGGTGCTGGTGTAAATGCCACTTGTGCTGGCTTAAGGGACATTTACACCAGCACTGGGGCACATACTTTGGCACTGAGGAATGGAGTGGGAGTACACAGCCATGGTGGGGACACAGCTCTGACTCACGAGCTGGTGCCAAAGGGGGCATTCCTCAGGTAGGGCCAACGTTAGTTAGCTCTCTGGACCTTTCTGGCCTGGGAACATCCCCATTTTGCCAGCACACAGACCTAAGAAGAAGAAGAAGAGTTGGATTTATGTCCCCCCCTTCTCTCCTGTAGGAGACTCAAAGGGGCTTACAATCTCCTTGCCCTTCCCCCCTCACAACAAACACCCTGTGAGGTGGGTGTGGCTGAGAGAGCTCTGAGAAGCTGTGACTAGCCCAAGGTCACCCAGCTGGCGTGTGTGGGAGTGTACAGGCTGATCTGAATTCCCCAGATAAGCCTCCACAGCTCAGGCGGCAGAGCTGGGAATCAAACCCGGTTCCTCCAGATTAGATACACGAGCTCTTAACCTCCTACGTCACTGCTGCTCCTACAGCAATTTTATGGAAGTAAGAAGGCTGATGGCTGCAATGCAGTCAGCTGTGCTGTGGCGGTGCCATCTCTGTCCATGAGCCACTGTACACCCACACCACTCCTGGATTGCACTGAGAGAAAGGGGAATGGTGGCATGAAAGGATGGCACATATTGGCTTGAAAGAAACAGGAAACCGCTTGATTCAACTGACTTTGACAGGCATGAACTGTCCTTGCTGATATGTGTAGCAGGGTGGCCATGCGAACAGAGACCAGTGGAGAAATCTACTTATGAAGTGATGCAGCATTCATACCTGCGGTATTTGAAATCTCAGCCCCTGTCCATCTCCCCCCGCCACTCAATTTATATTGTTGGTTATGTTGCCTAAAGTCGAGACTGGTTTTAATTTGTAAATGTAGGCCTTGTTGTATTATTGTGATTGTGTATTCAGTGATGTGAACCTGTTGCCCTGAGCCTGTCTTGATGGGAAAGGGCAGCCTAAAATTTGAATAAATGATATTTGAGGGCTTCACCTGAGACAATGTCACTATCAAGCATTTAAAATACATGTATGAAATAGCCATTAATGATTCACATTGAAGGTATGAGCTGTTTCTATTAGGTTTGCCTGGAGATTTAAGGTGGGGAAAGCCAGAAGAGGGGAAAGTTTGGGGAAAGGAGAGATATCAGTGGGGTTTAATGCCTTAAAGATCAACCTCTCAAGCAATCATTTTCTTCAGGTGGACGGATCACTGTCACCTTGAAATCAGCTGTAATCCCAGGAAATCTCCAGCCTTCTCCAGGAGGTTGGGAACCTACGTTTCTACTGAAGCATGTGAAATGTGTGGCGGTAGATCTTTCTGGCCAGTAGAATTATATTACCGTTAGATTGGATTCTACCATTACCGTTGGATTACCGTTCGTTGGTTCGTTAGATTCTGGATTACGTTACCGTTGGATTCTGCCGTTCGTTCGTTCGTTAAGATTCGATTACCGTTAAGTTGGATTCGTTAGATTCGTTGGATTCGATCTTGAATGTCTCCCCAGAATGCACTTCAGAGCAGCTTACAGCCTCATTCTCCTCTCCTTCATTTAGTCCACACAGCAAGAACCTCTCAGAGGAGTTGAGGAGTTAATGGTCGAACGCCATCTGTTTTTAATTGATTATGAATTTAGAACGCTGCATTTTAACTGATGAATTTTAATATTTTATTTTGTTTATCCGTTTGTTTATATTATGTTGTAAACCGCCCTGAGCCCCTTGGGGGAGGGCGGTATAAAAGTGGAACGAATAAATAAATAAATAAATAAACCTTTTGAAGGAGGTTAGGGTGTGAAAGAGAAGATGACTAGTCCCAGGTCACTTGGTAAGCAGCTTCCTGCCAAAGTCGGGATTCAAACATGAGTCTTCCATGTCTTCGTTCAACAGTAACTACTGTAACATATTCATCCATGTATGCAATTCACCTATTTTGCGTTTCTTTAATCCTCACTGTAAGTGTGGTCAAGTTTCATTTGACGGAAGCAAGATGAGATGGGTCAGATTCATTTTTAGGTCACGTTTCCTGTGCACATTACATAATCTTCTCAGCATGTGATCGTTGGCAAATACTATAAGTACTGATTTTTCCAAAAGTCATGCCAGTGATGAGGTAATCTGATCTTTCTCCTTGAGAACATGATAAAGAAGGTGCTGAAAAGGCATTTTATTCAGACAATGATTTCATGTTGTGGTGTAATTTGTGCTTTAAAAGTTTATGGGCTCTAGAAAACCCTCCTATTTGCAATCTATTATCCCCCTTTTGTTCTTCATAACTTCAGAGGAGACTCCAAAGAATCCAACACAATCTATGCACGTCTGCCCCTCATGCGGAATGAATTGTTTTGTACTTTGGTCATCAGCCTTGAGGGAATTTTATTGTTGTTATGATGTGTTGGAAGCTACCCTGAACCCATAAAGAGAAGGGTGACATATAAATGAAATAAGTAATGATAACTTTATCACTTTATCAATTAAGCCCTAATAACTTCCATTTGTAAATAATTGCTTTCTATAAGTTTGTCATTTTTTAAAGAAAAAGGTAGCAAATCTCCATGATCACAATCATAGGCCCAGACTTGCTGTTTGAAAAGCAGGTTGGCTTACTAGCCAAGAGTACAACTCTCTTTTTTATTAGACTCAGCCAGTCTGGCCATGCTGGTCCATGCTTTTGTAACCTTACAGCTGGATTACTGTAATGTGGTTTACATTGGGTTGCCCTTGAAGACTATCTGGAAAGCATAGCTGGTTCACAACACATTGGTGACTATTATTTCATAGTTGATAGGAACACATTTCACCTGTCTTGATACAGCAACATTGGCTGCCAGTGTGCTTTTGAGTCCAGTCAAAATGCTGGTTGAGACCTTTAAAGCCCTTCATAGCCTAGGATCCACATATCTAAAAGGTCACTTTCTCCCATTGATGTTTATGCACCAACTACTGCCCTCAGGTTGCTAACCTACCAGCAATTCCCCTATGGAAGGTATCCTGAGTAGTATCAGATGCTGAGCCTTTTATATTGTGGAAGGAACCTTCTGAAAAGTTGAGAGGAAAGGTTCTGCAAGGTCATGTTCTCACAATACTAGAACCAGGGGGCATTCATTGAAAATGCTGGGGGGAAGAAGTAGGACTAATAAAAGGAAACACTTCTTCACGCAACGTGTGATTGGTGTTTGGAATATGCTGCCACAGGAGGTGGTGATGGCCACTAATCTGGATAGCTTTAAAAGGGGCTTGGATAGATTTATGGAGGAGAAGTCGATTTATGGCTACCAATCTTGATCCTCTTTGATCTGAGATTGCAAATGCCTTAACAGACCAGGTGATTCGGGAGCAACAGCCGCAGAAGGCCATTGCTTTCACCTCCTGCATGTGAGCTCCCAATGGCACCTGGTGGGCCACTGCGAGTAGCAGAGTGCTGGACTAGATGGACTCTGGTCTGATCCAGCTGGCTTGTTCTTATGTTCTTCTTATGTTATTCACCAGAGCTTTTAATGGGGTATAGACTGCAGATGCGTTTTGTGAGGGTTATCCGGGTTGTATTTTCTTGGTTTAAAAATGTGATGTTTTAAATTATGACTGGTAAGATGCTGAGCCTCAAGGACGGGCAGGGTATAAGTTTACAGCTCCTGTAAAACGGAGCTGTTCCGCCAGGTGTTTCACTGAGGGCTGTCCTACTGTTGCCATCTGTCCCCTGTGGATATGTACCACCTCTCTGCAGATGGGTGGCTCCAGAGTTGTTCTCCTACATCCATGCTTTTTATTAGATTTTAATTCAACTGAATGTATCTAATTTTAGTTAGTGGAATTAGTCACTGTACTCGATTTTAAATTATGTGTTATCATTCTTGAGTCAGTTTTTATTGTTTTATTCCTATTATAAATTGCCCCGAGCCAGTTTGGGAGGGGTGATCAAGAAATTTGATAGATAGAAAGATAGATATAAAATAAATAAATCATAATCCATATCACCTTACATGAAATCAAAAAGCCAATTATGTACACTGCTTGAATGCTCCTTGCCTTTTCGATTTTTTCTCTGCACTTTATGACTGTGTGGGTGAAAGACCTACCTTGGTCTGCCATTTTGGAAAGAGACTTGCCATTTTGTAGTTGTGTCTGTTACTCTGTATCAGAATTTCAAAGGCACCCATAGGCTCAATAATTTTGGGAACCCCTGTTCAAGGTTTTCTCTTCCATGGGATGCTCTTCAAAGGACATACCTAACACATGGACTGATTTGGGTAACAACACTTTGCAAGTAGCAACATGTTGATTAGATACTGATGTTGTTACCATACTTAGAAATTAGCCACCCACCCTGCAGTCAGTGTTCAGCATTTTTGGAATAAACCTCAGGTCTGGATACTCCATGCCCAGCAGGGGCGTATCTGCCATGGGTACATGGGGAGTCAAATGCTCCCAGATGCCCCCCATTCAGTCATGTGGGGGTGCAAAAAATTCAGGTTTGTTTCTGTGTTCTTTGTATTTTTTAGTGTTTTTCAAGTTTTCGGACTGCAGGGGGAGCGGTTTTTAGGCTAGCAGCACCAAAATTTCAGGGATTTGTTGGGGGACTGTCCTGGTGATACCACACAGGTTTGATGAGGTTTGGGTTATGGGGTCCAAAGTTATGGGCTCCCAAAGGGGGTTCCCCATCCCCCATTGTTTCCAATAGGAGCTAATAAGTTTAAGTTTAAGTAATAATAGGAGATGGGGCTACACTTTTGAGAGCCCATAACTTTGGACCCTCTGAACCAAACTTCACCAAACCTGGATGGTATCATCAGGAGAGTCTCCTAAAGATACCTTGAAATTTTGGTGCATCTAGCTTAACAATTGCACCCCTGATAGTAGGCACACTCTAAATTCCCCCAGATTCTCCTTTTAAATCCACCCCCTTCAGCATGGATTTCAGGGTGGGGGAGAATCCACCCCAAAACAGCATCATTTCAATGTTGCTTTAACTGGGGACTCCAGATTCTCCCTTTAAGGTGGATTTAAAAGAAGAATCTGGACTCCCTAGTTTAAACACCATTGAAAGTGATGCTGTTTGGGGGTGGATTCCACTGGAGGTGTTTTATGAGAGATGATGCTGACATTTGTTTGGTAAATGTTTTGCTGGGAGTGATTTGCGAGAGATTTACATGTCTTACTTTCGGGGGATGCCTTATATTTCGCACTTCAGCAAAACCTCTACTATGTCTTATTTTTAGGAGATGTCTTATATTCGGGGAAACAGGGTATATAAAAGCAGCGCAAACCAAACACTGAACAGCTTCTATGGTGGTAAAATATTTCTCAAGCCAGAATCAGACCACAACCATGAAGCAGGTGAAAAGGTGAAAAACCCTTTGCGCAAAAAGCACAAACAAAAAAGAAGTGTTTTCATCTGGCACTGAAAGGATTGTAAGGTAGCGGTAAGTGCCCGGCAAGCATTCCAAAGGCCCTTCACTTCCAAAGTGCGAATACTGGAAAAGTGCTGTGTCTGGTTGTCTCCCAAATGACCTCTGCAGGTGAAGCACGGGGCTCTTTAAAAAAGGACCTTCACTGATAGACTGGCCGTACTTTGCAGTCTGATGTACATTTTGGAAACATCTGGCACTGTAATTGTAAAAGCAAACAGGTGTAGACCTTTTCAACGATATTATGGCTTTCCACTGTTTGGCTTGCTGTGAGCTGTCCAACTATGTATTTGCCTTGCACTGTGTGATGTGTTAAATGCAGGTGTGGATTGCAGACTTTAACTCAGGGTTCTTCAAACTATGGCCCTCCAGATGTTCAGGAACTACAATTCCCATCAGCCTTGCTACTTGGCCATGCTGGCAGAGGCTGATGGGAATTGTAGTTCCTGAACATCTGGAGGGCCATAGTTTGAAGACCTCTGTTTTAACTTGATTGAAGGGTATGGGAGTGGGAACCTTTAGAATTTACATGGAACTTCTGAGTTTACCACTTGATCTCAGATCTCAGGGAGCAGCAGTGGCATAGGAGGTTAAGAGCTCGTGTATCTAATCTGGAGGAACCGGGTTTGATTCCCAGCTCTGCCTCCTGAGCTGTGGAGGCTTATCTGGGGAATTCAGATTCGCCTGTGCACTCCCACACATGCCAGCTGGGTGACCTTGGCTGAGTCACAGCTTCTCAGAGCTCTCTCAGCCCCACCTACCTCACAGGGTGTTTGTTGTGAGGGGGGAAGGGCAAGGAGCTTGTAAGCCCCTTTGAGTGTCCTACAGGAGAGAAAGGGGGGATATAAATCCAAACTCTTCTTCAGTTCTTGCTGCATTTCTTCTTTTTAATTTTTTAAAAATGCATTAAATGACGAAAATAACCAATATCCTAAAGATTAAAAAAAAATCACATTATAAAAAATTTAAAAAAATACGCACAAGTGCTCTCGGTTTACTCTGTGCCAAATGTAAGCACACTTCAATGTTTACAAACTCCCTACTTAACAATCAAAATAAAAATTAACTCTTAATTTTTATCATTAAACCAATTAGCACCTTTCCCTCTTATATCCTTTTCCTTGATCTTCTGCTCTTCCAAACCACAAATCATCAATTCCGTGTTTTCCGTTTTATGCAAAAAACCCATTAAGGGTTTCCAATTATCCATACATTTAGATACGTTCTTTTCTTGTTTCTGAATATGCTCGTCTTAGCCTTAAGAGCAAAAAAAAAAAAACCCTAAAGGAAATAAAGTGTTGCCAATAACTGAGCATGCATTTTAGCTAGATAAGATGGGCTTGTAAAATATTGTGATCATTACCTGAGAGGATGCATCTTACATAATTAATCACTGGTGAGCAACATCTTTTCCTTGGAGGCAGTATGCTGTGTGTTTCCTTTAAACAAAATCCAATCATAATCAGGGGACCAGAACAGCAACCATGTCTTCGAATTCTGTCTCTCCTTCACGTAAAAGTTTGTTTGTTTGTTTGTTTCTTGATTGGTAGTTACACTCCGTGTTGCCACTTTTGCTTGTGATTGCTTTCACTTATGGATTTATTCAACCAGAATGCCGCAGACCAGGGTCTCCTATAGGTAGGCTTTCCTCGTGAGCATCCTGAGCATGAGAATCCTTGATATGTTTTTGGGATAACTGGGGGATTCTCGGTAATGTAGCTAGATGAGGGAATTAATTTAATCTAAACAGAACCATTCCAAGGTTAATTGGAATAATTTATGATCTTGTGTGTCTAAAGTGTCATCGACCCTATGGTGACCCTGTAGGGTTTTCAAGGCAAGCAACAGTCAGAGGTGGTTTGCATTGCCTGGCTCTCTGGCCCCTTCTGCACATGCAGAATAGTGCACTTTCAATCCAATGTCAATGCACTTTGCAGCTGGGTTTTGCTGTGCAGAATAGCAAAATCCACTTGCAAACAATTGTGACAGTGGATTGAAAGTGCATTATCCTGCATGTGCGGAAGGGGTCTCTGTGAGCTGAGAGAGTTCTGAGAGAACTGTGACTGGTCCGAGTTCACCCAGCAGGCTTTCTGTAGAGGAGTGAGGAATAGTGCCCAGTTCTCAGAATGAGAGTCCACATCTATTAACGACCACACCATTCTGGCTTTCAGATATGTTCTTCAACGGCTTCAATATACCAACAGCCTAAAGCAGTGTTTCCCAACCTTTTCGACGTCAGGGTACCCTTGACCCTCAGTCTTCATATCTCACGTACCCCTGCTGCCACCCTCCACCTTCCCCTCCCATTGCTCCTGCTTGCCACACCCCCCATCTTCCCCTCCCGGGGTGAAGGGAAGCACTGGGGGTGGGGGTGGCTGCTGACCTCGTGGCAGGCCCTGCCCCATGGGCCAGCTCCATGTCCTTGCTGGCGCCGGTGGGAGACACCACAAAAATGAGGGGGGCGGTAGTGTTGCCGCGGTACCCCTGGGACATGCTCACGGCACCCCAGGGTACCACGGTACCCTGGTTGAGAATGGCTGGCCTAAAGTTACACATTTAGTTACAAAGGAAACAGAGAGACAATTTAATGGCCTCAGTTTTGTTACAGCTCCTTCCATTTAATTTTCAGCCCATAACTGATGGACTTTGCTTGGACCATACCTTGCTATGAGTATTCAGTTGTACCAGGCTTGAGAAGCTTTGTCCCTTCTGTGCTATCTGATAGCTGTCCGTGGTCCTGAAGATCCCTTATCTCTCCTGCTATGTGCTTTCCTCTATGTTTCAAAATTCTTCTTCTTATTGGGCTGTGTTCCCCTTAAGAGGGTTAGCACTGACATTTTCTTCGCCAAATAGCTCGATTTTGGGCATTTTCATGGGTAAGGTTGACAGCACGCATGTCTTCAGCAATGCTGTCATCCACCTTTTCTTTGGTCTTCCAAGATAGACTGATTTCAGCAGTCTATAGCGTTCCCAATCCGAATGTAGGTGTGTTTTCCACCATGTCAGGAAGGCTTGTTTCTTTTTCCTGATTACTAGTTGTACTTCCCTATTCCACCACCATGTCTGATTGTCAAGTCATGGTTTTCCTGGGTTCCCCCCCAACCCTAACCCTAACCCCCCCACAATTATATTTGCTGCTTCATGTATCTGCTGCATTGCTTTGTTCCACTGACTGGTTGTTCCAAAGCTGCTGATATAGATTCCTATTGGTCCAAATCAAACGGAATTTTAAGCCAGCTGTAAGTTGGTACTGGGCTGTGCCAAGTATCCCCCAGACTCAACTGAAACAGGCCGAAAATGCCATCAAAGCAGCGGCGTATGTATTCCATATTGCTACAGTATTTCATTTTAAAGAAGTGCCAGTGGAGATAAGGTGAAAAACAAAACCCATGAAGCAGAGGCAAACAGCTCAAGTGGGTTATTGCCCAGCTAGCACGCATGCTGAGCTGCGGAGAAAATTATTGACAAACGCTCCATTTTCACTTACAATATTTTTATAATATGGGCCACTTGCTCCCTTCCTAAACATCCCAGAAAGACTGGCCTGACAGGTTATTCACAGCTTCAATATCTTCTGCTAATTGAACCAGGAGGAGAAAGGGAGAGCAGTAATCAGAACTGATTTCAAGCGCCGTTCACTTGAGGGCGTACATATGGTGTCCTTCCCCAAGAGGAGAGATTGAAACAGCATTAAACAGACAAGACCTGTATATCCCGTGTGTCTCAACAGACAGGCGGGATTCTAATAAACTGCAAAACATTTCCTTGTCGAGTTGAGTACCAGGAGAAGAGAATATAGTTTAATGAAATGATTCAATGCAAAATCTTTCTGATAATGGCTACTTTTCCCATCATTTTCACTATTGCTGTTGACCCTGTCTTCAGTTGTCAGCTGAGGTCTTGACTGGTCAGTTGCTATCTCCTTCTTCCTAGAAGCTGAATTGCTTTATTCCATCCCTTTCTAAATGACATGCTTGTGCTCGGAGTTCTCTTCTGCTTTTCAGCCATTCATTTTCTTAGAGCAATTGGCTAAGATTGGCTAGTGGTTCAGACTGGGAAAGGAATATGTGGGATCAGGCTGAATCACTGCTGCACAAGGATAGATATTGGCCATTTCCCCACTTTTAAAATGACGTTGGTTTCGTCCGGTGTGGACCTTTTTAGCGCGGGGATTGTGTTCCCCGGGGTTCCCCACTGCCCCGCACTCTGCGCGGGGTCATCAAAAGGTGCCGTTTTGAGCAGCATCAGAAATGACGTGCACTGAGCGGCAGAGTCGGGGCGGCTGCATTGTCGCCGCCCCTGTAGTGGGGAGTGCCGCTGGACCCTGCACTACTTGGCAAGAGTAGCACGCAGCAAACGGTGAGTGGGGAAAGCCCAATTGTTCATTTTGCCTGAGGTGTTGTGTCTGTACAATTACAGTTTATACTGGGAAGAATTGCAATTCTTCATCAGCAAATATATAGTTAAGAACTGTGGCACTTGAACTGGAAATCTTACAGGCCTAGGCTAGAACTTCTCTTTTTCTTCTTGAACTTCATTGGGGAAGTGAACATATTTGGAAGATGCACCCCGAACAGCATGAATGTTCCTTATAATGAGTTAGGCTATTGGCCTCCATTGCTGTCTACTTTCTGGGGTCTTGGGAAGAGGACTTTCATATCACCTATGAATTCATTGATCAAGTTGGAGATGCTGGGAATTGAACCTGGGACTTTCAGCATGCAAAGCCATTCACTCATGACCCCTCCATGTTTCTAATTAAACCAATAGACCTCTGATTGTCTGTCTCTGCCCGCCAGCATGCTGGAGTAAAGTGCGGCTGTGGCTTGACCGCAGGCCGCCATTGCGGGTCGGCCAGGACCCGGCTCGAGCGTTGTTGCCCTACTCAGGGCAAAGGCACGGCCTCGGAGCATGACTCATGCATGCATGGTGGCCGGGCTCCGACTGGCTCCGCGAGAATGCAGGCTGCGTCATATGCAGGTGCCAGCAGGTGCTTGCATATAAAAGAAGGTGGCCACGTGGGCGAGCTCAGTCTCGCCCAGGACGCCGAACCATGAACCCGTCCCCCTTTTTTCCTGTTGTTAAGTTTCGGGTTTCTGTTGCTTCCATGCTGTTTGTTCTGTCATAGCCAGTGGCGGGTTCCGCATGGGGGGTGATCATTTTGTGAAGGGGAGCTATGGGAGCTCTTCTGGTAACACCTCCTTAAGAGGTGAGGGTGGAGCGAGCTGAAGGTTGGGATGGCCAGCAGGGGCTACCAAGGTTTGCGCCCTGGCGGCAGGTTGGAACAGGCACCAGAAAGGGGTCTATCGCTCATCTGGCAGGTCCTGATCCAAGCTGGCCTTTGTACTCAATTCCTCCAGCAGGCAGGCTGAGGAATTGGTTTGACTCTGGGGGACACCACTTGTGCTGCCCAGATGCTTTGATCACCCCCCCATGCTGCGCCAAGTTTTGCTTCCTATTAATGTCTTGCCAATAAATATCTCTGTTGTTTTACCCACTAATAAGTTGTCATGTGTTTATTGGGGTCAAAGAGTTTATTTAGCTTGAGCCAACAGGTTCCCGCCTTGGCCCGCAATCCAAAGCCCTAAGTTTACCAGAAGTAGATGCATCAAAGAAGAAATAACAAAAAAGAAAAACCGAAAACAGAGACCAAGACTTCAGCTTGAGAAGTGAACATTTAAATTTGTTTACTGTTCTTAAAGCAAAGTGTACAATTATGCACACTTGCGATGGGGATTTATCTAGCCAGTTTTGTACAGTTCATGAAACTGCAAAGCAGAGCAGCTCAAATGACACTAGCTTTAACGGGGGTTTGCAAATGATACCGAAGAATTGGAAGAACGGCAGCAAATTGCCTTTTGTCTTAGTTGCGTGATTGGCACAAAGTGATTTCTCTTCGAGATCCTTCTGCTCTGATAGAGGTATAAAGACAGCAAGGGTGAGGAATGATCACCGAAAGCAGCTAATGAACATGTCAGTTGCAGAGCAGGGAGAGAACTTCATTTGTGGAACATGGGGAAGATTCGTACAATGAAGTGGCTCTTCCGGAGGAAACCAATTCCACTTAAGAATGCTCATGACGATTTCCTTATAATGAGAGAGAAAGCTTTGTTAAGAAGGGAAAAGAGGAATTACTTTCATTTCAGTCAAACAATGTAGTTTGTTCTTTTAGTAATTAAAGTCAGGTAAGAAATTGTAAATGTAGTGTGTTCGCAGCACGCCTGAAAAAAAGTCAACATAATCCTGTTCCATCCATAGCTAAAAGTGCAACGCTTTCCCTACATTTTTGCACTGTTTCCTTCTTGTCCTCATCTTGCTTACTCTCTCTTCCCTACTAATCTTCCAGCATTCCTGTAATGAACAGAATGAAATCGGTTCTTTTGTAGATGTCTAGTTCAGTGGCTTGTTTTGATTAATCATACCTTGTGTTAGTTTCCAGGAACAGGTCAGGAAGCTTTCCAGTGTTCCATCTGCCCAATGAATACCCCAACCCACCCAAAGTATTGGTGTGGGATATCCCCAAAACTATGGTCCACCAGCATCCATGTGAAATCCTCCTTGCCTGGCATGTTCTGGATTTCATAGCTGATGTCGGCAACCTTGGGACTGTCTCAGGGTATTCTTGGGGGGGGGGGGGGGGGGCAAAATACCTGAAAAAGGGCTCAATGTGGACTTGGTTTTCCTACATTGACTAGAATCCTTACGGTCTGGTTCAAGGGATCAAATGGAGACCAAGGAACCCAAACCATAGAAATGTGGGTGTGTGAATATGTCCCACACATTCTGCTGAAGACCTCACCTGACTGGGCCTCAAAATCCATGTCTGTCACAGAGATCTGGTATATTCCAAAGGACAGCGGGGACTGTTCTATATGAACCCAGCATGGGACATGCTGATCTCCAAAAGCAAGACATCGCATTATATGACAGACATGTGCCAAGCACGTGAGAAGCACTGTTTGTGCTAAAAAATAATATGGTCCACTACTAAGTGTCCTTGCCATGCCATCCTTCTGTCATCTCAGCACACAAGCAAGAACCAGCAGGGGGGTATGTTGTCACCTTCCACGCATGCAGTCGCAGCAGGTATTTTCAAAAAAGCAGCAAAACACAGCAGCTCTGTAAGCATTTATGTCACTTCAGGTGGGTCCTGCAGCTCACTGTCGAGTGGCTGTTGTGGTAGCCTTGGTCCTAACATTTTGCCCATATCTATGGCTGGCATCTTCAGAAGCATGTCACTGTAAAATGTGTTGATTCTGACCATGAAAGCCTTCAACGGTACATCAATTGAGAGTCCTGACCAGTGGGGTGAAAACTACTGATTTAGAATCATGGAATCATAGGCTCCTTCCGCACATGCAAAATAATGCATTTTCAAACCACTTTCACAACTGTTTGCAAGTGGATTTTGCTATTCCGCACAGCTTCAAAGAGCACTGAAAGCAGTTTGAAAGTGCATTATTCTGCATGTGTGAAATGAGTCATAGAATTGGAAGAGACCACAAGGGCCATCCAATCCAACCTCCTGCCATGCAGGAACACACAAAGCACTCTTGACAGTTGGTCATCCAGCCTTTCTTTAAAAACCTCCAAAGAAGGAGATTCCACCAACTTCCGAGGCAATATGTTCCACTGTCAAACAACCCCTGCTGTAAGGAAGTTCTTCCTAATGTTTAGGTGGAATCTCTTTTCCTGCACCTTGAATGCATTACTCTTTGTTCTAGTAACTGGAACTGTAGAAAAAAAGGTTGTTCAATCTTCAACATGACAGCTCTTCAAATATTTAACTGTGGCTATCATGTTCCCCTCTAACCTTCTAAACCAGGAGGTCTGCAACCTGTGGCTCTCCAGATGTTCATGGACTACAATTCCCATCAGCCCCTGCCAGCATGGCCAAGTGGCAGGGCTGATGGGAATTGTAGTCCATAAACATCTGGAGAGCCACAGGTTGCAGAGTCCTGTTCTAAACATACCTAACTTTCTAAGCCACTGCTCATAGGGCATGGAATCTGGACCTTTTACCATTTTGGTTGCCCTCCTCTGGTTCTATTGTCAATACAGCACATACAAGCTTCAGATACAAACTACTGGCCAGATACATTATTGAGGTTCATCATATTTCTCTATGTCCTCACAAAGTACTTTTCTAGAACTCACAAATGCCCTCTCCTGCAGCTGCATATTGTAGAAGATTGATTCTGCACTCTTATCTTCTTAATTAGAAACCCCAATAACTTTCTTGAGGAACTTGGGAGTTTGACAGGGCCTAATTTGAAAACCACTGTGCTGAAAAATGAACGTTATGCAGAGTATGATCGTGCCATTATCCCAGTTCTATAGGAACACTTGCTTGTGCAAATGTTTGCATTCCATTGATGCTGATGAATGTACTTCCGATTACAAAATGTCAATCATGCATTTTACAGTTTGTGCCTTTTAGCCCACTCTTCTACCAAAAAACTTGTCATGGTGAAAGTCCCTTTTATTTTCTTTACAACCCCGTGAGGTATATTTGAATAATGTCTCGTGTCCTCTGAACAGGACTGTTGTTTGGGATATATGTTCCTCCTGTGAAGTCCCTGTTGATCCCTGGGTAAAACTGGCGTGTAGGCAACAATCCGTAGAGTTCACAGAGCAGGATTTTCCTGCTTCCTTCTCCTACTGCAATCCACTTAAGCCCTCTGATAACCCTGAGGAACAAAATGGAGGCAACATGAGGGTCTGTGGTGGGAGATGAGATTGGCATGAATTACCATATCCTGTTTTGCAAAAGAAATTGGAAATGCCATTCCATTGGAGGAACTGTGTGGTTGGGTACATGGTGCCATTCCTAGTGTTCCAGGGTACATGTATTATGATTCAGAAGTGTCAGGTGCTTTGAACCACATTGGGGAGCTCCTCAGATCCTGACAGTATTTTATTTTCCCAGGGAAGGGAACCATAAAATGCACCAGCAAGTCAGAGAGCAAAAGTTGCATTTCTGCTGAGAGACAATCATTTGCCTACCTGTCAAGAATGGCAAGATCAGAGGTGGGATCCAGCAGGTTCTCACAGGATCCCGAGAGTAGGTTACTAATTATTTGTGTGTGCCGAGAGGGGGTTACTAATTGGTGATTTTGCCACGTGATTTTTGCCTTAGTTACGCCTCTCCTCTCAGCAGCAGCGCGCAGAACTTGAAGCAGTCTAGCAGGAGGTGCACCGGTGTCCATGACAGCCTGCGCCCGAAAGCATTCATTTCCCGCCCAAGGACCGTCGCAGCAGCTGTGTCCTTGCCACAGCCCTGCCCAGGAATGCCCTGCCCGGGAATGCCCGGCCACGCCCCCATCATGCCCTGCCCAGCCCCATTGGTGCTATGCCACAGTTTGAATCCCACCACCATGGGAACCTGTTACTAAAATTTTTGGATCCCACCACTGGGCAAGATAGATAGCTGGTGTAAAACATGATCTGGGTAGTGATATGTGTGGGATGTGAGCGGGGAATTGGGTTCACCTTCCTACATGGGAGTAAGTTCCCTAAATCTGGATTGGGACAATCTTCATGCCATCAAGGTTAAAAGGTTTAAAGCCCTGGTGTCAGAATCCTGATTAACAGATGCAGGTGAAACATCAGGAGAAAATACTACTGGAACACAGTCCTACAACCCAGAAAACCTACAGCATCCTAGTGATTGCAGCTGTGAAAGCCTTCAACAATAAAGTTCCCATTTCATAGGCATATAAAATATATACTGGATAAATGGACACATGAAGCTGGCTTATACGGAATCAGAGTATCTGTCCATCGAAGTCATTATTGTCTAGTTGGGCTGGCAGCAACTCTCTACGATCTCGGGCAAAGGTTTCACATCACCTACTACCTCATTCTTCAAACCAAATAAGTTGACGACCTTCTGCATGTCAAGCATATACTCTACCACTGAGTCACATCCTCTACCCCAGTGGTTCTAAACCTTCCTAATGCCGCGACCCTTTAATACAGTTCCTCATATTGTGGTGACCCCCAACTCTAACATTTATCCATTATACAGATGGAGAATACTAATGCAGAGAGTCTTAGGCGACGCCTGTGAAAGGGTCATTCGACCCTCAAAGGGGTCGCGACCCCCAGGCTGAGAACCACTGCTCTACCCAATTATCAACACAATCCTATGCAGAGTTATTCCAGCCGAAGCCCACTGAAATGAATGCGCTTAGACTGGAGTAACCCCCTTTGGACGGCACTGTCAATTAATTAAATTGCTCATTCGTAGCAAAGCTCAGAGAAATGAATACAATGAATGCATTTGTTCATTGGCTGTTGTTATTAGCATTAATTCGTGATCTGAATCAACGTTATGAATTAGCCCTTTTTCCCATTCTTTTCCCCCCACAAAATTGAAAATGAACACATCTCCCCAATTCACACTAATCAAGATGACAATACTATGTGTCAACGATCAAATTTCCTGCTTACATGATTCTTTAGAAGGAATTCAGAGTTGCCCTTCTCCAGTTGAGAGGCATTGTGCGCTTTTGAAATGGTAACCTGCTTTCTTTGACTTTTGCGATTCTAAAGAACAATGTTAAACACATTATTTTTCGTTTGAAGAAAAAAATGTCAAAAAAGCAGTTTTTTCCTGTGTTTTATACTTTATATTGGCTTTTTTCCCCTTCTGTAATGTAAGTGTTTCAGCACTTACAAATGGCTCCAACAATGAAAGAACCCGGGCAAAGATTAATCCACTTAGCAGGCTGTAGTTGATTTTTCACCCCAAATCTCCTAAAAGAAATTGTTCAGACTGAATACTTAACTGCAAGAAATCACACTGCAAGTTTTATATGATGTCCTTTCTCCTTTTTGTCAATCTTTGCTTGTTATAGCTGACACGTACAGTATTGCTATCAAAAATAACAGAAAAAGAGAGCAAAACATGAAAGCATAAAATCCCATTTGTCTGGGAGATCAAAGGTAAAACCCGATGAGCAGAGGTTAGTAGAAAACGTAGACTGAGTAATAGGTCTATGAAGGATACATTCTGGGATGACAGGCTTACTTCCTGAGATATAACCACTTCCTGTTTCCTGTGGTGGCATGCAGCCCCAGACCTCTAGAGGGCTCTTCACCTGTCAACACTCTCATTTTCCTTAATAGGGGTGCCCAGTGAGGTTGCCACCATCTGAACAATCCCCCCCCCCCCGGATAACAGTTACTCTTTACATTTTTACTTGCCCCAAATCTGTGATGAAACACCATCATTGCATATTTGTTGGTGTAAAGGAGAGCTAGCGTGGTGTAATGGTTAAGAGCAGCAGACTCTAATCTGGAGAACCAGGTTCGATTCCCCATTCTTCCACATGAGCCGTGGATTAGAGGACCAAGTTTATTTCTCATTGTTCCACATGAAGCCTGCTGGGGGACTTTGAGTCAGTCACAGTTGTTTCAGAACACACTCTCCACCTCGACGACTTCACAAAGTGCCAATTGGGGAGGGCAGGGGGAAGTCACTTTGTAAGCCACTTTGAAACTTTTTTCAGTAGAGAAAAGCAGCGTATAACAAAACCAACTCTTCTACTTCTAATAACGCCTGGCACCAAGGTAGTGGTTTGTGGGACTCCTCCCAACCTTTGAGTTAACACACAACTATTCCAAACTAATCCTTCCTAGCCCTAGTATAGGGTCTCACCAATACAATGGACCAAACCAACTGAAGTTGCCAATTTTTTTTATCAAGTCACATCTGACTTACGGCAACACTTGGTGGGGTTTTCGAGGCAGGAGACATTCTGGTTTGTGATTGCCTGCCTCTGCATCATGGCCCTGGTATTCCTTGAAAGTCTCCCATCCAAATACTTGAAAGGGTCTTCCCTACTTAGCTTCTGAGATATGGCAAGAACAGGCTAGCCTGGGCTATCCAGGTCAGGTCTGAAGATGCCAAACCCAACCACAAAAAGGTGGGAAAGGAACTGTCCGGAGGAACTAACCAACAATTCTTGCTTTGCCCCAAATTGACCAACTATTCTCACATTATGCAAGGAAAAAAAATCTGTGAGGGGTGTGTTTCTTTTAGCAAATGCTCCTCTATGCTGTCAAGAGGTAGACAATACTTTTATACAGAGGCGCAGCTCCAAGGGGGTGGAGTGAGGATGCAGTGCACCAAGTGTGCGACCATGTGGAGGTGTGGTGAGGGCATTCCGGGGGTGTAAGGGGTGTTCCGGGGCACACGGGTGTGTGGCAAGGGTGGAGGATGCACCAGTGTACCAGGTGCTTCCCCCCCCCACTCTGTCCCTGCTTTTATAGTGTAAAAGCTTTTATAGATATCCCCTCCTCACAGCCTTCCCAATGGCTAGGCTGAGTGAAACAGCTCCACCTCCTTTAATAAAATCAGCTGTAGATCTAACCTCAGACTTTTAAATAACGACATGTGGCAAAAATGATTCCCCCAACCATTCCAGTTTGTTTTTTGTCACAATCTGCCCTCCCTGACTTCCAGTTTAACTCAGAGAAAATCTCCATCATGCCAGTTATTTCTGTTGCAGCATCTTCAGCAAGGCTGTCGGGGGCACTTTATGGATGGGATCCTGACTAAAGGTTTTGCGCACACAAGGAAAAAGGCCCATTCCTCAGAAGCAACATTTGGGGCATTTGGGACACAGTAGTAGTAAAAGGTGAGCATGTGTTGATGGAAATGGTTTTGTCTGTATAGGTCAGAGGTGGCCAAACTGTGGCTTGTGAGCTGCATGGTGTGCTGTTCGTGGCCAGAGAGGCTGGTCAGTAGAGTGGGTCTCCCCCTCCTGGCCTGTCTCCCACTGTCCACATCCTTGCCCCTGGCTGCGCTGCCACCCTTGCAGGCCAAGGAAACAGCATTTGGTGGGTAAGGTTTAACTCCCCTTCCCCCCATGTGCCAGGACCTTATTGCGAATTGAGCCTCCATGCAACCAAAAGTCATAAGAACATAAGAACAAGCCTACTGGATCAGACCAGAGTCCATCTAGTCCAGCTCTCTGCTACTCACAGTGGCCCACCAGGTGCCATTGGGAGCTCACATGCAGGAGGTGAAAGCAATGGCCTTCTGCGGCTGTTGCTCCCGAACACCTGGTCTGTTAAGGCATTTGCAATCTCAGATCAAAGAGGATCAAGATTGGTAGCCATAGATCGACTTCTCCTCCATAAATCTGTCCCAGCCCTTTTTAAAGCTATCCAGGTTAGTAGCCATCACCACCTCCTGTGGCAGCACAAGTCAAGTTTTAATTGCTGGGAGAGAGGTACATAAAACCTCTGGGCATGTCATGTTTGGTCCTGAGACTGCAACCCCGAAGACCTACTTTACACTCAGTCGGTGAGCTTTAGACTTTTTGTGTGTGTGTAGAACAGCAGGACTCCTGAGTTTCAAAAGTGGTTTACCATGTAACATGTGGATGTAGAGGTACTGCTGTTTGAAAAACATAAGCCCCAAGTCCCTGATATACCTACAGAAGGAATTCTCGCAAACAACTTCTCTTTACAACTCAGCTACTTCTAAAGGCTTTAGCCAAACTGAAGTTGTAAGCTACTTTGAGACAACATTCATCTGTGCTTGTGAGCTTTCATCTCCATTTTTGAAACGTCACAAACTGGAAGTGCAACAAACTGTACAGGCACAATTGTGTGAACAAACATCTGGAACTCAGTATGAGAGAATAAAAAGAGTTTGGATTTATACCCCCACTTTTCTCAACTGTAAGAAGTCTCAAAGTGGCTTACAAACTCCTTCCCTTCTTCTCTTCACAGCAGACACCTTGTGAGGCAGGTGGGGCTGAGAAAGTTCCGGGAGGACTGTGACTGGCCGAAGGTCACAACCAATAGCTACTTGACCAGGTAATTCAGAAAAAAGCCCAGCATCTAGGGGGGAACCAGAATCTCATGAGCCTCTCTCCATATGGTCCATAAAAAATCTGGGTAAGAGAATATTGGTTGCAAGTGTCTGGCATCTTCATTTTCTCACTGGTGTTCGATAAACCTTGCCAAGTAAAGGAAAAAAATTGCTGAATAAGCAGTTTTTACTTGGACAGATGATGTGATGCGGCAGACGATACGGCACAAGGCTGTCAGGTGAACAATCTGAAATAATCCTTCAAATTTAAAATCACAGAGCATGTCATGATTTCCTTGTCAAGATGATGGCTGAGAATGCCCCCCCCCCCCTTAATCTGTAGCTCTGGAAAGTCCTCACCTCCTGCAGAAACGGCATGCAGCGGATTGGCGGCCGGGCGGGGGGGGGGGGGGAAATGGGACAACAAATGCCTTTTTTGTCATCTCCAGTCATCCTGTTACAGCACAAGACAATTTCCCTTTATAACAGATTTTATTGCTCAGGCATCCTATGGGGCTGCTACTGGGAAACAGACTCAAGAATGAGTTCAGCAAAAAAGCATCACATAGAGAAAACCAAAAACCAAAAGAAACCTTGACTTCCAGATGTGAATTTGGAAATCTATCTGCCAATCTGCCCGTCAGCTGAGGCAGACAGTTTTCTATCAAGGTTATTACTGTTGTCTTCTCTGACTAGCTGGGTTTCTCCAGAGACTCAGGTCGAAGTCTTTCTCATCATATACTGCCTGAGATCCTTTTAATAGAAAATGCCAGGGATATAGGAGCTAAAGCAGTGGTTCTCAACCTTCCTAATGCTGCAACCCTTTACTCCAGTTCCTCATGTTGTGGTGACCCCCAACTGTAAAATTGGTATGTATAAAATATAAAAAGACCGTTTTCCGATGGTCTTAGGCGACCCCTGTGAAAGGGTCGTTTGACCCCCAAAGGGGTCCCGACCGCCAGGTTGAGAACAGCTGAGCTACAGGGTCTCATGGCTGGTATCAACTGGCTGTTGTGGGTTTTCTGGGCAGTGTGAGTGTGATCCAGTGGTTTTAGGTCCTGACGTTTTGCTCACACCTGTGGCTGGCATCTTCAGAGGCATGTCATGGTTATCTGTCAGCCACAGACAACAGGTAAAATGTTAGGAGTTAAAACCATCAGACTAGGGCCACAGAGCTCAGAAACAGGAGCCAGATATAGGAGCCCTGTAGCATAAGCATAAGCATTTTTTATTGTCATTGTGCACGCACAACGAAATTTACAGCAGCATTCCTCGATGCACACAATTTCAGACTCATACCCCATCCTCCCTTCCCCTTCCTCCACCCATCCCTACACAGCCCCAAACACATCAACACGGAGCCGCAGAGTTTAGCATAGCCACAGCTCTAGAGTAGAGAAGCTGTCTCTAAGCCTCTTTGTCCTAGTTTTGATAGACCTGTATCGTCTGCCGGATGGTGACAGTTCAAAAAGAGAGTGTGCTGGATGAGACGGGTCTCTCAGAATATTTTGGGCTTTCTTTAGGCTTCGGGAATTATAGAGTTCTTCCAAGGAGGGGAGAGGGCAGCCGATAATCCTCTGTGCAGTAGTGATCACCCTTTGGAGCGCCTTCCTATCTGCCACTGTGCAACTGGAGAACCAGACACAGATGCAGTAGGTTAAGACACTCTCTATAGCACAGCGGTAAAAGGACACCAGGAGTTTTCCATTCAGTTGTTGTTTCCTTAGAAGTCTCAGATGGCACAGGGCACTGGCAGTATGCTGCAGTATTGCAATGAAAGCTCTCCTCATGATGTGTAAGGTGTTGCAAATTCATTTTGTGCTGCAGGATTAAGTGAGAATTAATTGTAATTTGTATATTGTGTCATCTGCTATTTAATCCTTGGTATGTATCAAGCGTGCCACTCGAGTGCAAAAGTGAGGAATCAAACCTGGTTCTCCAGATTAGGGTCCATTGCTCTTAACCATTACACCACATTGTCTTTTGGGGAGGTGCCTTGTACATAACAACATGATGCTGTATGTGGAGAGCACTGCCTAGGGGGGAAAAAACCCCAGAGACCTTCTGAATGACAGGAAAACAAGTCTTGTAACGGACCAACTGGAAGGAATGTATTTGAGGGTCCAAGGTTCTTCCAGAAAATATATGTCAGTTTTGTTGATTGGAATCAAACAGAACAACTCCTAATTCAATTGCATTCCGGATAATTGCAACCTGTTTTTCCAGCATTAAATCAATGTAATTTGTAGCCCTGAGGTTGCAAACAGACAGGGCATCTTTCTTCCTTTCTGTCCTAAAGTGCTCTGTAGCCTTCAATGCTCTATTAAACAGCTGCTTGCTCCATCTTCATGCTGTGAAAAATTACCCCCCTTTCCTTTGCTCATGACTGTTCGTCTTTTTCTGAGATGCTCGTGTGGCAAAATGGCTCTGCCTATCATGCCACGGGAATTGATTGGTGGGGCTGCTTTCCATTTGACAAAATGCAAAGCAAACCCTTCCACGGAGAAGAATCAATGTTTTGGATATGCCTCATTGGGCCAGACAGCCGTCTTATGGATCAGTCCTTTTCTGCACCAAGGAGATGGGCCGAGCAGCCAATGGGATTCTTTTCCTTGAAAATGTGGGTAAATACACATGACCATTAAATAAGGTAATATCTGATCACAGTACTCAGTATTGTCTGGTTGTTAAGAGCAGCGGACTCTAATCTGGCGGACTGGCTTTAATCCCCCACTCCTCCCCATGAATGGCAGACTCTGATCTAGAAAACATGTTTGCTTTCTCACTCCTACACATTAAGCCTGCTGGGTGACCTTGGGCTAGTCACGATTCTCTGTGAACTCTCTCAGCCCCAGCTATCTCACAAGGTATCTAATAAGGCATAGGTGTCAAACTTGTGGCCCTCCAGATGTTATGGACTACAGTTCCCATCACACCCTGCCAGCATCATGCTGGCAGGGGATTGTGGAAACTGTAGTCCATAACATCTGGAGGGGCGCGAGTTTGGCACCTGTGCAATAAGGGGAAAGGAGAGGAAGCAAAGGAGTTTGCATACCACTTTGGCCCCTTCCGCACATGCAGAATAATGCACTTTCAGTCCACTTTCACAAGTGTTTGCAAGTGGATTTGGCTATTTTGCACAGTAAAATCCAGCTGCAAAGTGCATTAAAAGTGGATTGAAAGTGCATTATTCTACATCTGCGGAAGGGGCCTTTGAGACCTCTTACAGTTGAGAACAACTTGATATAAATACAAACCCTTCTTCTTCTTTCTAAGATGATTGACATCTATGATGTTGAACTCTGTCTAGGGTGACATGATTGTTGCACCCTCAGCAAATTCATGCCTTTCTCAGTTTATTGATGTCAATAGCTATAACTTTGTTTAGAATGGCACTCTTGGAAAGCATTGTACAGAGACCACTGCTTATGTGGAGGAGTGGGGAATCAAACCTAGTTCTCCAGATTAGAGTCCACTGCTTTTAACCACTACACCACACCGGTTCTCACTACACCACACTGTGTAAAGAAAGGTATAACCTAGTTTAGAGTGGAGCTCTAAGATTCTTATCCACACCCACATGCTCCCTACTTCATTATTAACATTATTACGGGTGAAGATATAATTTTTACAAAGCACCCTGTTTTCCTTTTAAAATATTGCTAGCAGAGAAAGAGAGCCAGTTTCTATTAATGAAACTGAATGGAAGTCAAAGGGTTAAAAACTCACAGCCCCTATCCATGAGCCTGTTGTTTCGCATAGATACTAAATAGCATACAGAATGTTACCCCAGTTGATGATATCAAAAAACCCAGGAGGAGATCCAGAAGAAGCAACTATGATGCATTCCCTCACCCACACCATACTATAGCTCATCCTCGAGGGCAACCAAGGCGGTCCCCATTCAAAATCCAGATCAGCAATTGTAGTGGAATGGAACTAAATAATCAATATCCTTTTGGTATATCTGAACTCTGGAAGGAAAGAAGGCATAGTATAGTTTGGCCTTGTTACCATACCACCCTGGCATAGCAGGGTGAATGCTTAGGGCAGTGGTTCTCAACCTGGGGGTCGGGATCCCTTTGGGGGTCGAACGGCCCTTTCACAGGGGTCGCCTAAGACTCTCTGCATCAGTGTTCTCCATCTGTAAAATGGATAAATGTTAGGGTTGGGGGTCACCACAACATGAGGAACTGTATTAAAGGGTTGCGGCATTAGGAAGGTTGAAAACCACTGGCTTAGGGTAACATCCTGGATAACAGTCTTGTCATCTCTCAAAAGCTATGCAGGATTGGTACTTGGAGGGGAGACCACCAAGGAAGACTCTGCACGGGGAGGCAATAGCAAACCCTTGCTGGCCATGCCATAAGTCAGCAGTGACTTAAGAACACAAGAACATAAGAACAAGCCAGCTGGATCAGACCAGAGTCCATCTAGTCCAGCTCTCTGCTACTTGCTGTGGCCCTCCAGGTTCCTTTGGGAGCTCACATGTAGGATGTGAAAGCAATGGCCTTCTGCAGCTGTTGCCCCCGAGCACCTGGACTGTTAAGGCATTTGCAATCTCAGATCAAAGAAGATCAAGATTGGTAGCCATAAATCGACTTCTCCTCCATAAATCTGTCCAAGCCCCTTTTAAAGCTATCCAGGTTAGTGGCCATCACCACCTCCTGTGGCAGCATATTCCAAACACCAATCACACGTTGCGTGAAGAAGTGTTTCCTTTTATTAGTCCTAATTCTTCCCCTCAGCATTTTCAATGAATGCCCCCTGGTTTTAGTATTGTGTGTGAGAGAGAAATTTCTCTCTGTCAACATTTTCTACCCCATGCATAATTTTATAGACTTCGATCATATCCCCCCTCAGACGTCTCCTCTCCAAACTAAAGAGTCCCAAACGCTGCAGCCTCTCCTCATAAGGAAGGTGCTCCAGTCCCTCAATCATCCTTGTTGCCCTTCTCTGCACTTTTTCTATCTCTTCAATATCCTTTTTGAGACGTGGCGACAAGAACTGAACACAGTACTCCAAGTGCGGTCGCACCACGGCTTTATATAAGGGCATGACAATCTTATAAAAGGGTATGACTTGAGGACACTTCACACATACGTGCACTCCAATTGCTGCCACGAGCAGAATGGAATATTGGACATTGGCCCAAAGTAATTAAGCGTAGAAGGATCAAGGGAGGTTTCCTCCCCCATTGATCTCATCACAGCCTCTTTTGGAATTCTGGCTAAGCGCTCATCCTCTGGAACCAACAGGCCAGTTGCTTTCTGATAACTAGATATAAAAAATGATGGTTCGTTTTAGCTTTCCAAGGATCTGGTCCGCATCCCAGGCTGAACAAGATATTAGTTATCCAACTCATCTGGGCCAAAGGAAGACTGAGGCTTGACCAGATTCCTATGTGGGGTTAATGTGATGTCCAACTTGGAGCAGCTATGAGTGATTGTGAAGTGTGAAGTCATTTCCAGCTTAAACAGGAAAAAAAAAAGGACAACAGTGAAAATCCTCGCTTGCCACCGCTTGCTGTGCCCAAGTATGATTCAATCAGAAGACCTCGCTTTTGCTAATCAGCTCTGCTAAGAGCCTGGGCTCAGGTTTAGACCCCCTTTATGATGAAAATGAAATGTCACTCGCTAATGTCTTCCAATTTCGTAACCTGGCACTTCTTTAATTATGGTATTTGTACTCCAGTGAAGCTCATTTAAAGCAACAATACTTATTCATGTGACTTGAGTTGTCTGCGGAAAAGTGGAAATGATATATTGTCATCTGAACTTTCGTGCGAAATGAATAATGCATTAAAAACTAATTTTGCTGGAATCAATTCAATCAAAGCCAACTGTAATATTTAATTCATAAGAATCAATTCTCCTCAGCCAAACTCGTCCAGTGTAGCCAGTTGCCATGCAATTGTGTCACATTGTGATTCTCACAGACTTATTTTTTACTGAGCTACTGAGATCCTTCTAAGTGGAGATGCTAAGGGATGGACTTGAGACTTTATTTTGGATGGATCATGCTTCAAAAAAAATATCCGTTTATTAGAAGCAGGGTGATGGCTTTGATTTTTTGGAATGGTAAAATACAACATGATATACAATCAAATTCCATGGAGGTTAAGAAGAGGAGTGGGAGGAGGAAGAGAAGGAGGAGGAGGAGTTTGGATTTGTACCCCACTTTACTCGATTCCAGGGAATCTCAAAGTGACTTACAATCACCTTCCCATCCTCTCCCCACAACTGACACCTTGTGAGGTAGGTAGGTGGGACTGGGAGAATTCTGAAGGAACTGAGACTAGCCCAAGGTCATCCAGCAGGCTTCATGTGTAGGAGTGAGGAAACAAACCTGGCTCACCAGATTAGAGTCTGTCGCTCATGTGGAGGAGTGGAGAATCAAACCTGGCCCACTGCACTTAACCACTCCGCCAACTTAGTCAGGTTTATTTATTCAGCAATTTATTTCTTCATTCCTATGTTAGATTTTTTTTAGCTGTCACTCACCCAAAGGATCTTGCAATGACTTACAACATTAAAACAGGTTAAATGAATCTAAAACAGCATAAAAATAAATAACCAACATAGTAACATTAAAATACTAAACTATTAAAATACAGGACTGGCACTATCCTACTAACAAAACACCCCAAACTAGTAGACAATATTCCAAAGGCCAACCTAAATATGTTGACCTTGCATGTCCTGCAAAAACTAAACAAGTCCAGCGGGACATGGGTGTAATCTGAAAGTGCGTTCCACAGTGCAGGGGCCACAACTGAGAAGGTGCTTCCCTTGGTGACAGCTTACAGAGACATCCTAGGGTCAGGCACCACAAGACACCTCTAAAGGTTGATCAAAAACAGTTTGGGGAGTTGTTCTTTGAAATTCAGACATTGGGTTGATTTATTTTGCAACATTCTGATTAAATGTTGCAATATTGAAACATTAAAATTTTAATATAACTGAATGTAATATAAAGCAAGAAGAGAGAAGGGCCATGGCATAAAAATCTATTTTTGTACTCTCAGTCATCGCCACTCTTTAGGGTTGTTTGCAGGTAACCATGTAGCTCGGGATAGCTCGGAACTCCAATAATTAGGCTTTCCTAGGATTTACTATGATGGGTCAGGATTGTGGGGGTTTTTGTTCACTACTTTTGGATCTATTAGAACTCACAGTATTTTTGCTCGCAGTGCTTTAATTGTAGCAGTAATATTTTGGACTTCCATTTTGGACAACTTACTCCTTGTAGAAAACAGCTGTTGTCAGCGTTCGATCTGGCGGGCAGTGGTCTGGACGGTGCAATTCTGGGCAGGAGGATGCTGTGGAATTCTTTCAGCACATCAGGCAAGTGGGGTCAGTGGAGCTGCACATGTGAAATTTGGGACATGACGGCGAAGGTGAGGGCCGGTGGCAGGGGCCCTCATGTAACAGCCAAGAGTTTTCCCTTGGACCTGGAGACTGGGCGCACCCAGAAAAAACAACATGGCGATGGCAGAGGAAGCTCCCTGTCAAAGACCCCAAAACTGACTGCTCTTCACGCTTGTTGGACATTGTTTTCAAAGTAATTGGTGATTAGTGGATTCATTAAATTTAGTTCCATATAGTAGGGCTAATTGTTGGGATTATTTTCGGGCCTGTTCATGAGATGCGAGTATAGGGTTCCTAGTTGTGCTGTTGTTTCTTTTAAGCTGTTCTTAGGTAGAGTTTAGGATTTTCAGGATATCTAGTAGGAACTATATTTGGGTAGTATCGTTAGGGTGGTTATCGTCTAATCTTAGGTCTTTTTAGAGTGCAGTAAATTGGATAGGATGTCACCATCTTAGTTTTCTCTGTATTGTATCAGTTATGTGGGGTTGTGATGTTGTCATTATCTGATTATTTATAATGTTTGATGTTATTAATTTTGAAGGTTCTATTATAGTGGCTAAGATGCTATGACATTGCAATAGTATGATACTGTTATGTCATGGAAGGTTGTTATATTGTTCATATCATGAAATGTCATTATATTGGTTATAGTGTATGATTTAGTGATATTGTGACTGCTGTTGTTATTGATATTACTACTATCATTGTATTGTTATGCTTATTGTTTGTTTTATATTGTTGTACACTGCCCTGAGCCCTTCGAGGGAGGCGGTATAGAAATTAAAAATCCAGATCTGGGCACCTACGTATTTCCTTCTTCAAGGTAAACAGCTGTTTCTGAGGAGTGACTGAGATAATGAAAATTATTGGGAGGAAACATTTGAACATGACTCCCCCTCCCCCCAGTGCTTCAGCTCTGATCCCACATCAGATGCATACCTCTGTTATTTGCATCTTAAAAACAGTGGGAGATTGTTCATGGACCTCTTGTCTTCAGGTCTAAGAGTTTGCACTGCATTTCTAGGACTGAAGGTGATCCTTTGTCCCATTTACAGAGGCTACTCTCAAGTAGTGTCTGGTGAAGGCAAGAGTTTTGGACAGTTGAGCCTCAGTCACAAAGCAATGACATCTTGTATTGCAAACCGTAACAGGTGAAGCTGCCTTGTACTGAGTTCTTCCGTGAAGTCCATCAAGGTCCGTATTGTCTACTTTGACTGGCAGCCGCTCTCCAGAATCTCAAGCAGAAATCACTCGCATCATCTACCACCCGATCCTTTGAACTGATGATGCCACGGATTGAACATGGAAACCTCAATTGTTGTTGCAGCGAAGTCATCATATACCGACTATGTTCCCTGGGCTTTTCCCCACTTCAAAAGTGAAAGAGGAGGGGACCCCTGCTCCGTGTTTGGTGCGCGTTTTCAAAAAGGTGTACTTCCAACCAGGATCCGAAATGACACGCGCTGAGGGGTGGGAGGAGTGGCAGAATTGGGGTGACTGCGTAGTTGCTGTGTTGTCACTGCTGGTGTAGTGGGGAGTGCTGCAGGACCCCGGGGTATTTGCCGTGAGGACCGCGCATCTAATGGTGGGTGGGGAATCGACCCCTGATTGACTGGGAGGACCTGTGACATTAATGATGAAAGGAGAAAGGACCTGTGACATTAATGCTGAAAGGAGAAAGATGCCCTGATGAAAACATGAAAAGGAGGGCACTGAAGTAAGATACTAGCAGCAGTGGCGTAGGAGGTTAAGAGCTCGTGTATCTAATCTGGAGGAACCGGGTTTGATTCCCAGCTCTGCCGCTTGAGTTGTGGAGGCTTATCTGGGGAATTCAGATTAGCCTGTGCACTCCCACACACGCCAGCTGGGTGACCTTGGGCTAGTCACAGCTTCTCAGAGCTCTCTCAGCCCCACACTTCCACCCTCCACCAGGGTGTTTTGTTGTGGCAGGGGGGAAGGAGACAAGAGAGAGTTATCCAGCCCATTTGGAGTCTCTTGCAGGAGAGGGGATCATAAGCCCAAGAGCTCTTCTAACCTGCTTCTAGCAAGTGACCCAACTGGACTGGAAAAGTGAATATTCTCACAATGAACTATTTTTCTGGACAACAATATCTCAAATAGCTAATTTCTGTTGGAAAACTGAAAAGGGAATATATTAGGCATAGAACTAACGCCACATCAAAATGCACGTCAGATATTCCTCTGCTTCGGAAAATCAAGTCAGTGGGGTGAAGTGCAAGATCCACTCCACGAGGCAAGCCAGTAGCTAACCTGTTCCCCATCACTATGTGTTATAATAAATATGTAAATTGTAACGGAGTGATGTAAATCTGCAACCACACTTGAGAATCCAGGGATTGAATCAGAATAATTCGGCATGCAAAGCAGGCGCGCCTCAGCTAATCAACCACCTTGTCCCGGAACAAGGCCTTCCCTTCCCACTTGGTTTACATGGCAAACAACAGAATCGTGGCGAGCCAACCTGTAGAAATACCTCCGCAACACAACTCAGAGGACGGAATTAGACTGCTGCGGTGTTTTGTGTGTCTATTTATACATCGGTAACCAGACAATTTGCACTGAGAGCTTTGTGTATGTGTGTGTGGATTTCTTCTAGGTCCTTTTTTTTAAAAAAAAAAATCTCGCAAACAGATTAATCTATCTACATGACTAAGTGCTCAGGCATGTAAATACCTGTAACGTGAGCTGAATTTATCTACTGCGATTTTGCATTAGAGCTTGACAACTGTGACTAATAAAGACTGATGGCAGAGTCAAAAGCTTTTGATTCACCTTAATGAGCTTATTGATGCGTTTCGAGCAATTCACCTAGCAAACCTTCGTTAACACGTGTTTCCAAATCTTTACGCTAACAAGAACACTGAGGGTTTTAAAAACAAATTACTCACAATTTCCAAATTATGCACCCCTCTTTGACAATGGTTCAAAGGGGTCTCAAAGTAAGCAAAAAAAGTTTGGGTACAACCGCTTTCCAGGTAGCCATGTCATCAAATATCAGTTCTCCCTGCCCCGATATGAAAATCTACCTCAATCCCAGTGCCACTTAGAGAGAGATGGTTGCAGCACCATTGCCTCAGGAGATGGCCATACACAAGGCTATTTTGGCAGGTATGGCACTCACCTAATATAGGGCCTTTCCCCACTTACCTTAAGCCCCGCGCTACTTGAGGAAAGTAGTGCGGGGTCCCCCCGGGCAGACTCCCATGACAGAGGCGGCTGACAAGCGCGAAGCCGCTTCCAGACGCTGTGCCGCTAAGTCGGCATGCCCCCTCAGGCTGGGCATGGCATCCTCCTGGCACCTCCTTCCTTCTTAATGGCGCCTTTTGATGTCATCATGGGGACGCCTGGGCGCACGCCAGGGATGCCGCGCTCTGAGAGCAGCACGTGGCATAGGGGGGATCGCAGAGAGTGGGGAAAGGCCCATATATTAGATATATTAGAAACTGATTGCAAGCCATATTCTCATCAACTGCTATGGACCTGTCAAGAAACTACTGAGATTTGGCTCCATGTTGATGGCCTTTGGACAAGACAAGATAGTACTGCATAAGGAATTTTCTCCGGGGAATGGGGTTTTTTGAAACAAAAAATGGTGCCAGACCTCCAGCTGATTGTGAACAGATCTACACTGCTTTGAAGATATGCTCATGCTCCCACAACTATGCACTGTGGTATGACAAGGGACTCAGGCTCTTGTAAAGAGAAGTTCTGGCTTTTTTTAATGAATCGAGACTTTTCAACTACTCTAAACCACATGCATTCAACCCTCTGAGCTCACTTTCAGAGTAGGGTTTCTCTGGGTTGGGAAATACCTGAAGATTTTGGGGTGGAGCCTGAAGACAGGGTTTGGAGAGGGGAGAGGCTTCAATGGGGCATTATGATGTCATAGAATCCACCTTCCCAAGTGGCCATTTTTCTCCATGTGAACTAACCTCTGTTGCTTGGAGAGTAGTTGTAATCCAAGCAACACCTCACAAGGTGTCTATTGTGGGGAGGGGAGGGAAGCTGATTGCAAGCCACAATGAAATTCCTTAAAAGTAGAAGAAAGTGGAGTATAAAAACCAACTTTTCCCCCTTTTTCTCGTTTAGTTACCACCTGGAGATTGACAACCCTATTTCACAGCAAGAAAGGGAAAGGGTATAAACCATCCACATACGTGATAGGCAACTAGTATGAAGCCACTGGATTGGTCTGTACTGGTGTCCCTCCTCGAAACCTGGCCTTCTGACTTATCAGTAGAATAGTGTATTTTGCTTTCTCAGCTTTAGGCTTCATACTGACCTATGAGAAGGAGAATCTAAATTTAGATAAGGCTGTTCCTGAGCCTCTTCTGAATCTGACATGCAAAGTTATTGTTTGTAAGAACTATCACCTCTAAGTGGCTGGTGTATGGATTGTCACCCTAAATCTTAAGATGGTGACAGTGGTGGATTTCACACAGCAAATGTATAATGGGTTGCAGTCATTATAAAGGAAGCCTTTCCCCTTTTCCCCATTCACATGTATGCCCTTCACCCACTCAAGCAGCGACTGGAGCCGGTGGAAACAATCCAGGTTGCTTTTGCACCTTCGCACAGAGATGTTTCTCTTTTTTTGTTTCTTGCAACACATGAGTAGCTGTGCAGGCCTATAGAAAGGAACCCATGCGATCATGCCAATTGCACAGGAGCAGCAGTGGCGTAGTGGTTAAGAGCAGGTGCATTCTAATCTGGAGGAACCAGGTTTGATTCCCCGTTCTGCCACTTGAGCTGTGGAGGCTTATCTGGGGGAATTCAGATTAGCCTGTGTACTCCCACACATGCCAGCTGGGTGACCTTGGGCTAGTCACAGCTTTTCAGAGCTCTCTCAGCCCCACCCACCTCACAGGGTGTTTGTTGTGAGAGGGGAAGGGCAAGGAGATTGTAAGCCCCTTTGAGTCTCCTACAGGAGAGAAAGGGGGGATATAAATCCAAACTCCTCCTCTTCTTCCTTCCAATCCAATCAACTGCATCTGCATAGCTGCGCATGTGCAACACACAAAAGAAAAGAAAAAAGGACTTCCTTGCAATGGCTGGGCAATAGTGAATGTGTTGATGTAGATCAGCCATACTAGCTGCCACAGAGAGAGAATGTGGAATTTTGGGAACTTTGTACACTTTTGGGCTCTCAGAAAATCTTCTCACAACGTGCTGGGTGGCCTACGCAGAATGGTGGGTGGGCGGATTATCCCTTATAGTGGAAATTGGGCGACCTAAAGTGAATGGGTGGAAGGGAGGTAAATGAAGTATCCCTTGCATGTTGTGTTTGTGCAGGAGCACCTCCAACCCAGGTCTGCAGAATACACCAGTGTATGTTTAGGCCATCCCAGAGCAATGATTTATTCTTTCAATGTTTAGTATGGTTTTTAAGTCATATTTTCATATACGTCTTATTGGTGAAAAATTCCTTCATCAGTGCTCTAGGCAAAGAAACAAACAAAAAACAAGGGACACCCAAAACCTACTGATTTCTATTAACCCAGATATTAGAAGATACTATTTGTCAGTTAAATAAATGGTAAGAACAAAAGAATTTGCTTGCTGGATCAAATTATTCTAATAGACAGCTTTATGCCTTTGGGAGATCTTGCTTGCTTCACTGTATGCTAAGAAGAGTATAAGAACTGTGGATAGTTTATTAATCTGTCAAAGTGAGCCAAAGTCCTAATGTCTTCTTGAGTTCTATAGACATTCTACGGGGGTGGGGGTGGGGGGAACAGTTGCTTTTAACAACTTACCAGATCAGACCATTGGTCTGTTCAGCTTTGTACTGTCCATTCTGATTGCCAGCAAATCTTCAGGGTTTCAGGAACAGCAGGCATTTTAGAGGGTTCTCCAAAGTTCAGACTGGTGATGAAGGGAGCCTTTTCATCTGCTCCAGGATGTTCTAATGCAATCCTAAGGACATTTTTCTAGAAGTAAGTCCTGTTGAGTAGGCCCACTTGCCAAGCAAATAAATCATGCTCACCCCTTTCTGTCGGAATAGTACCAGAACAGGGGCACATGGCCAAATATCTTGAACTATTAACTGAACCTCAGCAGAGATGGATTATTACAAGGGCCAGATGCGATACTTTTCCATCGGCCATTACAAAGGGTCGCTACCTATCTATCCCTCTCCAGGATCGGGTCTGTCCACACTGTAAAAACCAAGTGGAGACTCTTGCTCACATTATACTTGACTGTCCGAGATATGCGGGTATTAGGAACTTCTCTCCTGGGCGGGTCTTAGACAAATCTGAAAGAGACTCTGACAACTCTGTTGTGGAGCTTTTGGGAAATAACACAGAGGCCATGCTCTTGGAAAAAGTAGCAAAATGTCTTTTACAAGTGACAGAATTTTCGAAGTAACGTCCAATGCTAGATACAGTTTATCTGACTGTGTTTTGAATGTACTTTTGATTTGTACTTCAGAAATGTCTGTAATGCTCTGGAGCCTATTTTAATATACCTAATAAAGGTTGCTGTATTGAACTATTGAGTAGGCCCACTTAACCTTACCCCTCAAAGTGTAACATAACCTGGCCTTAGAACTGGTTAGGCCTACAGTATAGGCAGGGCAATTGGCAAGCACCCAGCACAATCCATGGATGGGAGACTGTTCACCAGGCATCAATGACTGAAGGGATAAGGTGAGTTGGAGAAGGATATCCTTGCTGTTCAGCAGCATTAGCCGAGCTCTCTGTGGCTTAAACACTATGCAGTGTTTAAGAGAGAGGTGAAGCTTCAACATTTCTTAGCTTCAACATTTCTTCCCCTATGCAGGGGAGAGAGGTGAAGCTTCAACATTTCTTAGCACTGTTTTATATGCAGGCAAGGATAAGTCAAGCCAGCAAGATAGGTAGGCAAGTTTTGAAGTGGGTGGTTCTGCCCAAAATGCTGGTGGCCACGGCAGATTGCTTGTTAGCCAGCAACACACCCTCTAGTTACATTTAGATTACTTTAATGCTCTTTACATGGCAGCAGTCCAGAAAGTTCAGTTGGTGCAAAAGATGGCAGCCAGGCTGTGGTCTAGGGCTGGAACTGATGATGTTATCAGGATTCCTTTTCATACTTCTAAGCATGAAAAGCTAGCAAGGACATTCCCTCAGCCTAAGAAGCATTCCTTTAACTTAAGAAGTTGGTGGAAGAGATGCTTAAGATGGTGGAAGGCTCCTTGGACTGGAGGAAAGATGAAGAAGTAGAGTGGAAGAATACATACCTGTGAATTGTCCAAGGCTTTCACGGCTGGATTCAACTGGTTGTGGTGGGCTGTCTGGGCTATGTGCCCATGGTCTTTTTTGCCCGCATCTGTGGCTGGCATCTTCAGAGGTGTATCACAGAGAAAAGTCTGCTACACATTGTGTCATACCTGTGAGTTTTCTGTATACATACTGTCACATACCTGTGAGTTTACTGATAAGGGTTTTGACACACGAGAGAGTTACCAAAATAGGGCAAATACATAGATGCAAGTTTCCACATTCCCATGTTGCTAGAAATGGCACACGCTTTTATGTATTCAATTTAAATTCAGGCAATTACATTTACTTAGTTGGAAATAAGATATCTAATCGTAGAATTGTGGTCTTTAATCTAAGCACTATTTCTCATCTCCTCAATCTGGAATTGTGGGGAGAAAATGGTGCATAAATAGAGTATCAGGAGGCCCATTAGCAATAGGGAGAAGTGGGGATTTTTAGCCAAAACTATTAGGGATCAGAAATGTGATTGCACCTCGACTTGTAACTTTGTTTCCTAAACTGGCTTGTGTTTTCAGCAAGTTGTCAACAGTTTTGATGGATAGTCCTGGACTTTGCCTATTACATTAACCCTTTTCAATGAACCAATTCATCAGCTTCCTCTTAACGTCTTCCTCCCTTTCCCCAACTTTGCTCAGTCCTCTGAGTATCTGACAATTCCACCTACACAATATAATGGATAACAGACGCCTCAGAGGAAAACAATACAAAACTGAGGAACTCCTGAAGAAATAAAGTATTTTGCTGAGGCCAAATATCTAGATATCACATTTCCAATTCAAATCCGCTGAACATGTGATTACAACAATTCCAAGAAATTATGTGTTTGTTCAGGCTGTTGTACTCTAAGAGCCCGCATGGTGCAGTGGTCAGGAGTGGTGGACTCTAACCTGGTGAACTGCATTTGATTCCCCACTCCTCCACCTGAGCGGTGGACTCTGATCTGGTGAACTGGATTTGTTTTCTCACTCCTGCACATGATGCCAACTGGGTGACCTTGGGCTAGAGAGAGTTCTCTCAGAACTCTCTCAGCCTCACTATGAAAGAAGACAACAGATAAGGTTATAAGCCTTTAATGAGGTGAACTGTGCTGATAACATTGAAGGAGGTTGTTTAGCTGCATCGGTGTTACTGAAGTTCTCCCATCGGAGATATTTGTAATGAGAGCAGAGATTATTAATAGCAATTGCATTTTATGTATGTTTATACACTGTGAAAAATAATTGTAATATACACAAGCCACTGTGCAGCACATGTGCGTCACGTGATTTTTTGGTCTATATTTGGTGAATGCTGTTAGAGGCGCACTTACTCTAGTCACAGTTCTCTCAGAACTCTCTCAGCCTCACTTGCTTCACAAGGTGTCTGTTGTGGGGAGGGGAAGGGAAGGTGATTGTAAGCCACTGTGAGACTTCTTACAGTTAAGAAAATATAAGATATATATCCAAACGCTTCTTTTTCTTCCCAACTGGTATCCAACATGGCTTGCGGTATTATTCTTCCCTTCCCCAACTGATCTGCATGACAACCTTATAAGGCAAGTTAGGTCAAGAGAGATAGTGCTTTGCCCAAGCTAACACCAAAAACTTCCATGAACTATGACCGATCGGTACATGTTCAGGTGGCTTACAAAATAAAATGATTTCCAATCTTGCAACACAATAATTCAATAACAATAAAAACAATACAATGCGAAAATGCAATAACAGTGGTGAAAGAGCGCAAACCCGTTAGATCCTTTGCCCTGTAAGTCTGAGCAGAAGACCACCAATAAAATAGATCTGTCTCATTTCAAATATTCCATTCATGACAGCCGCTGAGTTGAAGCGACTGGGATTTTGGATGGAGATAAGGGAGATTTGGGTTCACATTCCCTGTCTGTTATGCAACCTTGCTGAGTGACCTTGGGCCAATCACACACCCAGCCTAACCTGCCTCACAGTGTTGTTATGTTGTGAGGATAACTATATACACTGTTTTGGGTTGTGAGGAAAGTAGGGTCGAAATGAAGCAAATAAGTAAATGGTGGGACCACTTTAAAAACAAGTTCAAATGCTTTAATCTGGAGCTATCTTGTACAAGTGCTATTTGCTGAACAACTGAAATCTGTCAAAATAGCTGGCTTTACAGCTGGCATTGATAGCAGCTATTCCTTCCTTGTGACAGTGTAAATGAAAGCAGAACTTATTCAGTGTTGCTCCAGATATATCTTGAAATTTCAGCACATTCCAAAATAAACACATAGAAAGATGTATCATCAGTAAGTGTGAGTGACCAACAGCAGGAGGAACAGCATAGTCATTTAATCATGAACACTCTCGGTAATTGAAAAATAGAAAGAAATCCTGAAATTGGATCATAATAAATTGGGCTTGTGCTGAATAAAAATCAGAAACCTTATAGAACAGAACTTTCTCCTTTTGCCCCCACAATCCTGATTCTGGGAATCAGGGTGTAATAATCCCACTCTGGGTCTGTGCGTTCTCATATGCGCGTTGCATGGTTGCTGATATGCAAAAGCATGTCTCATCTTCATTGCCACCACTACTAGGTATGACAGCCAGTCTTTGAAGTAACCACAGGTTTGGGGGTACTCTGGTAAGGCTGCCTCTGAGCAAGTACAAAGAGCGGAGCTGGCAACTACTTTAGCTTCCCCTGTGGATATCAATCTTTAGTGTGCAAGAGCAGTCTTCAGTGTGTAGGTAGAATCTGGGACCCAGTCTACTTTCTTAAACAGGAAAGAAGCTTTATTACTAGAGATTAAACTAGATAGAACATAGAGGCTAGAACATACTACAGATTAAACTAGAACTAGTGATTATAGAACATATTACTACAGATTAAACTAGAAAATAGATATCATATCAAGATGATCTATGGAAAATAAAAATGAAATATGAGCCTAGCTAAGTTACAATACAAAACAGTTACCTTAGATGGAGCAAATCATCCTAATTTCCCTACTGTTCCCTGATAGATGATAGGTCACACAGATCACAGCATCCGGGCAAGGTGTTTGAACCCAGAGCAAAGGAAGATTCTGCCTGCTTTGGTGACACCCTCGCCCATTCAGAGTTTGAATCGTGCCCCTCATAGGAGATATTCTAGCTCTGCCAATGCGGTCCTTTGGCATGTAACCCATGGCTTTGCACCAATCAAACTTTTATGATGCTCATTCCTCATTTCCTTTGGTGGGTTCATCCCATAGCTCCTGATGACATTTTAGAAGCATTTGGAATTCTTTTAAAAAGATGGTCGCAAGGCCCCAATCTAGCATGTGGCACAGTGGCCCTGGCCCCAGGGAGCTATGTTTCATGTAACTCTGTTAAAGATTCCACTGCTAATGGACCATTCATTCTGCCAGCAAACAGATCTGATGGCCCTAGTTTTTTTCAGTTCTCTTCTTGCTCCAGAAGCCATTTCCAGACTCACAAAAGTTTATTCCCAGGGTCACAGAGTCAAGCAGATTCTCTACTGCTGAACCACAGCTTTTCTTGCAGGTTTAGCTTCGAGGCTGCATTGCATTAGCAGGGTGCATGTGTGTAGGGGTCTCTCTTCCTGAGTATTCACCTTCTTGCAAATGGTTCTGCACCTATTTGCACCTCAAATGTTCTGGAAAATCACTGGGTGGGGACACACATCCATATCAACAAAAATCTTTCCACAGTTTCTGCTATTGTAGAATCAACACTTCATTGTGTTCTCACAACAACAGACTACGCTGAAAAGGTTATTCAAGGAGCTTTGTACCTGAAGGCACTTTGAATCCAGATCTCATGAGGGCAAGCTGGAGGCACATTCTACAATCACTGTCCTTCTTGACTGCCTTAGGAGCAGCAGTGGCATAGTGGTTAAGGGTAGGTGTATTCTAATCTGGAGGAACCGGGTTTGATTCCCCGCTCTGCCACTTGAGCTTTGGAAGTTTATCTGGGGAATTCAGATTAGCCTGTGCATGGCTACTCCTACATTCCTACTGAGTCTAAGAACTCTCTCAGCCCCACATACCTCACAAAGTGTCTGTTATGGGGAAAGGAAGGGAAAGGAGCTTGTAAGCCGCCTTGAGTCTCCCTTACAGGAGAGAAAGGCAACATATAAATCCAAACTCCTCTTCTTCTTCATGTATCTGGTTTCCCACAACAAATGTGACCATCTCTAAGGTCCTTCAGGACTCTCAGAGCAGCAGTGGCGTAGGAGGTTAAGAGCTTGTGTATCTTATCTGGAGGAACCGGGTTTGATTCCCAGCTCTGCTGCCTGAGCTGTGGAGGCTTATCTGGGGAATTCAGATTAGCCTGTGCACTCCCACACATGCCAGCTGGGTGACCTTGGGCTAGTCACAGCTTCTCGGAGCTCTCTCAGCCCCACCCACCTCACAGGGTGTTTGTTGTGAGGGGGGAAGGGCAAGGAGATTGTAAGCCCCTTTGAGTCTCCTTATAGGAGAGAAAAGGGGGATATAAATCCAAACTCTTCTAAGGTTCTTTCACTACTTAGTATACTCATTGATTTCATCCCCCCGCCCCGATATTCACTAATTCAGCATCTCAAACATGACATGGTTCTTGCCAGAAATAACAGTTTCCACATGTAACTTCATGCTGGTTTCAACTGATTTCCCGTCTAGCTCACATTAGCCACACAAGCTCTGTACCACAGTGGGGACTGATGGAATCTACCATATAATCCAACAGACACATGGAAAGACAGGCCCAAATACATATGTAGCTGTTTTTGAAAAAGGAAGGATGTGATGTTGAGTTACAACGGATTTATGGCCCAGGAAAGAGATGAGCAGAAGTGGTTTGCCATTGCCTTTTTCTGCATTGAAACCCAATCTTCCTTGGTAGCTTCAACCAAGCGCTGACCATGGCTGACCCTGCTGAGTTTCCAAGCTCTACCAAGCTGGGGCTAAGCTAAACAAGTTGCTATGAAGGTATCCCAGGTATCAACTGCTATTTGAAATACTGTTCATTCTGTCTCACTCTCCATGAATCCACACATGTCCCAAATGGAATCTTTTTAATTGTGGCATTCAGCAAGAGCTGCATCACACAAACTGGGTTTGTGCCATATGTTGACACCACAGTCTGCTATTAGAAGAGTAGTGGGATGCCTGGGAGATGTTATTCAGAAAAGATAACTAAACTCAGGTCCCATCTGCTCATATGGGGAATTGTTGGAAGTGATAATGGCCTCATGGTTTTCAGCTTGAATGTGATACAGGGAATATTGGTCCTATCCAGCTGGCAAACTCCTCCTTCATTAAATATTATCGCCACAAATTAATTGGTGATGTTGCAAATTGCCATAAGGAGCATAGCATGGCGATGAAACATGTTTGCCCTCAATAATTTTCCTTGGTAGATTTGGATGGTGGAAATTCTGTGAGTATTTAGAAAATCTTTCATATTTAGCACCGCCATTTGACTTCCAAAAACCTGGAATTGACAGTTTCTGACAGTTGGAGTAATACTAAATACTGCTATTGCTGTAGCATTCTAGGAGGGGGAGATGTAAAATGCTCACAGTCATTTCTTTCAACTAAAGTCAATAAACAGTCTAGTTCAGAAAAAAGGGGAAAGTGCTATTTAAAATTTTGTGTAGTTTTTTTTCTGGATCTCCTTACTGGCCCCTTTGTCAGCCTCAGAACTTCTGAAAAGATCTTACTTTTCCATACTCAGGAGCTGGGCACAAACCCTGTGGTTTCCTGGTGTTGAAATGGATAAATTGTACCTTCAATCAATCAGTCAGTCAGTCCGTCAGTGCAACTTGAAAGAACTGCCTTGTGTGAGTGAGAAAGTACAGGTGAGGGTTGGTTTATGATTGAATATTGTTTTAGCAACCATTATTTTTACCTGTTGACATTCAAAACTCTTCTGTTCCCAGTACTAGAAAACACATAAACATTTGCTCAAATAAAGTCTTCAGAACCAGTGTTACTAGCAAATTCTAATCTCTGTTTCTTGCTTTAGACTTCCACCCAGGACTAAAATAGCAGATACAATAAAGTAAGAAATTTCAGAGAAGGAAAAAGAAGTGTAAATGATATCCTATAAAGTATCATTCTTGTTCCTGCCAGGAACTAGAGAACTACAAGAAAGGTGAATTGTAGGTGTCCTTGGAACTGAACTTGCAGTTCTTATGATTCCCATGCTTTTATATACCAAAGCCTAAAATAATACTCATTAACTGTATCAGAATGAATGCATTAACCTGCTAGGCAAGTCTGTGCACAAGCAGCACAATAGCAAACCACATTATTTTAACCAAGGATGTTCATTTATTGGAAACAGACAGAAAATGATGACCAATAACTATTAGTTAAGACACTTAATTTTTTTTAAAAAAAATCCTATTCTATAATATTGATATATTAATGTTCAGATTTTGTCCATTTATCAGTAAATGTGCAGCACACACATTTTCTAATTCTGGTATTGGAAGTATCCACAGTTCAGCACCATGGAGAGCAACCACCAATGATTCCAAAGTGTGATTCAGCTATTGTTTCCAGATGAATGTATCTGCTTAATACTTGATGAAGGAAGGAAGGAAGGAAGGAAGGAAGGAAGGAAGGAAGGAAGGACGGACGGACGGACGGACGGACGGACGGAAGGAAGGAAGGAAGGAAGGAAGGAAGGAAGGAAGGAAGGAAGGAAGGAAGGAAGGAAGGAAGGAAGGAAGGAAGGAAGGAAGGAAGGAAGGAAGGAAGGAAGGAAGGAAGGAAGGAAGGAAGGACGGAAGGACGGACGGACGGACGGACGGACGGACGGACGGACGGACGGACGGACGGAAGGGAAGGGAAGGAAGGAAGGAAGGAAGGAAGGAAGGAAGGAAGGAAGGAAGGAAGGAAGGAAGGAAGGAAGGAAGGAAGGAAGGAAGGAAGGAAGGAAGGAAGGAAGGAAGGAAGGAAGGAAGGAAGGAAGGAAGGAAGGAAGGAAGTTTCATTATACAAGAGTCCTTTTGGTGTGGCAACCAAAATGGGTCATATACTGACCCAAGAGAAATGCATAATTTGTGAGGGGGGAATGGAATACAGAAGCCAGTGGATATAATATATTTAGTGACTCATATCAGAAAAAAATCGTTCTTATGGTTTTAATATAAAAAGCCATATTACTGGTTCTATCTTCAGGGCATTTTCACAGGGAATATTATTATTTTTCTATACCATACAGCCTGATCGACAATACCTTAAGTTTATTTTGTGTCACTGATTTCAGTAAGGCTCACTGACTGATTCTACTTTGACTTAACTTGTGCATCAGGCTGCAAGAGATAAATTATTATCAATTTGCATGAGCTTCAGAGGATCAGCTGTAACTAAAGGCACAGAGATAAGTCATGTTTTCTGAGGCATATGTCTGCCTTCTCCTACTGGGGATTCTCTGAGACTTTTTACTTTTTAGGCTTGCTGTGCCATGGAAAAGCCCTTTGGAGGAGGTGGAGAAGTACTGGAGCAGCCTTGTCCCTGCCTGCCACCCCACTCTGGATTGGGCTGTAAGGGAATGCTAAAGAAAGATGGGGAGATGGCAGAGAAGCTCAATGATTTTTTCGCTTCTGTGTTCTACCATGTTCTACTGAGTTGAAAGGGTGGGGAAATGCCCATGTCACAGCAACTCTTTTCAGAAAGGAATTCTCAAGAACTGAGTCAAATTAAAGTGATCATAGATGCCGTTCTAGATCTACAAGGGAAATGAAAACCCTACACAGAGGGGCAGATAAAGATAGATTGGGTGGCAAGTAGAAAGGAAAGAAGGAAGCAGGGAAAGGGGAGAACCTATGAGGGATTTCAGGGCAAAAAAAGGGAAAATAAGAAATAGTGGGGATGGGAAAGTGAGATGCTCCTCAAGTCGTTGTACCCCCATTTCTTCATAAATAAATACATATTTGCATAAAATATCTAAAAAATTATGCTATAGCATTGGCTCATTCCGCACATGCAGAATAATGCACTTACAAACTGCTTTCAGTGCTCTTTGAAGCTGTGCGGAATGGCAAAATCCACTTTCAAATAGTTGTGAAAGTGGTTTGAAAACGCATTATTTTGCATGTGCGGAAGGGGCCATTGTTTTTCCAAAAGCAGCGATACTGTCAATTTCCATCAATGGTGGAGAAGTCAGTGCATCAGCTCAAGTCTCGTCTTGTATAATCCTTTAGTGGTTAGAAGGGGTGAACTGGATCTGATTCCTCACTCCTCACCATGAGTGGTGGACTTTGACACTCCTTACAGTTGAGAAACGTGGGGTATAACCGTATAAATCCATGCTCTTCTTCTTTATGCAAATAGATGGGAGAGGAAGGACAAGTTCTTCTTTATGCAAATAGATGGGAGAGGAAGGACAAGTTCTGCCCCCCCCCCAAAACCCTGCAAGTCAATCCAGTTCCTGTGTCTTTTTCATAGAAATATTGTCTCACTGTGTATCATTACCATCCACCTTTTGCACAACAGTAAGCAAACTGATGAAGTTTACTATTCCTCTGCCTGTTCAGTCATCTCAACAACAGTGTCTTTTGGAGCATCAGCTTCTCAAAGCATCACACTGTCGCTAAGTACCAAAGGAGTCCAACAACCATTTCACAACTTATGTTGCCTCCCCTGGATTTTGAAATTGGTTGGTTGTTCAAGAACATTTAGACATATCGCATTCATTCCTTGCACTTGTGCAATCCACCCAAACTGTATATGTTAGCTCCTTTCTTAGTGTTTCAACTGTTAAGGAGCAGGCGTTTCCCCATAGAGAAGGCAAGTATGTACTCTGGAGTTTAGATTAGAGTCTCATGAAAAGAGTTGAAACCTGAATAAACCCTTCACAATTAAGATACATAAACTGGCAAAAATACAGTTTCTAGAGAGGATATAATCTAGTTCTTCAGTGGCTAAACTTCCAAGCCACATGGCAGGTGGGTTCTCTATGAGGAGGAGATGCATGGTTGCAAAGCAATCAGATTACGATGTTTAAATAGCTCAACACTGTGATAGGGAAGTTTCCATTTATGCCATCGAATTGTATTCTCTCTTGCCCTACTGAGAAGCTAAGCTGGCTCCGGGGAAGGGTTGCCAGCTCCAGGTTGAGAAATGCCTGGAGATTCCTGGGTTTAGGAATGGACCTCAGTGAGATATAATGCCATAGAGGCCACCCTCTAAAGCAGTCATTTATGGGAAATGATCTCACTAGTCGCAAGATCAGTTTAACCTCCAAAAAATTCCAGGCCCCACTGGGAGATTGGCAACGTTTTGTATACCCGTCATACCTCAGGTTGAAAACACAGGTAACCAACGAATGGCTGTCAGTAAGGGCCACAATCCTATTACATTTTACAAGACCAACTGGTAACAAAGTTGATTAATTATACACCAGCCACATCCTTTTGGTGGTACATGTATGTTTGCTTCCAAGGAGAGTGCTAAGAAACCATTGCATCCTACCACTTGAGTCAGGTTATAGAGGCATATTACTCTGGTACCAGGAACCTTCCTCTTCCACCAGTGGAAAAACTTCTCACACCAGCTCCAAAAGACACACGTTACTGTAATATATAACCAGTGGTGAGCTTCAAATAATTTAATAATAAATCTCGTGGCACCAATAATTCAACACTAACATTCAAGAAATTGGTGTTAGCCTGGTTTCCGAGCAATGAGGGGAAACAGAAATTCTTAGTTAGTACTCACTTCCTGACGCTGGCACAGATTTGTGGGCTGGCATCTTCAGAGGAGATCCTCTGAAGATGCCAGCCACAGATGCAGGTGAAACGTCAGGAGAGAATGCTGCTAGAACACGGCCATACAGCCCGGAAACCAGACAGCATGCCAGTGATTCCAGCTGTGAAAGCCTTCGACAATACAAATTCAACAACTGGTTGTTTACAAGCACCATTTTAACACCCGGTTCTGCCAACGTGGTGCAAACCTGCTGAATCTCACCACTCTATATAACCCAGTGCTTGGGTCCAAGCAATGCACACATGGACACATAAGTTGACTCAGCACAGTTCACTCGCCCAAGATCTTGTGCAACATTTAGCACCTTCCTTCCTGTGGGCTGGGTACAGACATCATTTTATGCTCGTGGCAGTTCTGTGGGTGGAAAAGAATATCCCTACCTCTCCGCTCCCAAGGCAGCATCTGATCTGCCAGAAATTCTGCTTCTGGAGGACAGGGGAATCTCAAAACAGAATGAGAGGCCAATCAGGATTCTGCTGAAGGAATAGGCGAGTTGGTGGAAATCACCACACCCCTTCCATTAGTATACAATTTAGTCTGGACCCAACCATATATATTGGCTGCACATGATCTTGTACAAGAGGAAAAGAAGAAGAGTTACAATAAGTCTGACTTGCTGCAAGGTGCTACTGTGTGTGTGTGTGTGTGTGTGTGTGTGTGTGTGTGTACTTTCACAAGAGCTCCAGCACAAGCAGAAATTTTGCACTGGATCCAGCCCAGGATCTGTAGTTGCTCCCCTGCACGCTCTACCATAGGTACAACACTGGGACAAACTGCAGCTCAGGGGTAGACTGTTTGCTTTGCATACAGAAGGTCACTGGTGTCTCCACTTCAAACAATGAGGTAGTAGGTCATGTGAAGGACTTCTGCCTGAGAAACACTGTCAATCTGAGTAGGTAGTCCAGACCCTGACAGACCGATGGTCCGATTCAGCGTAAGGCAGCACCATGTGTGCATTATAATCATGGTTTCTTGCTCTCCCATGATCATACAGCTTGACAATATGATAAGAAAACCTCTCCCGTTAGCATCGTTATTCTTGGATCATCCTTACATGCAGCTCTTACCAGTTGTTTATTCACCCCTTCCTTTAGAAGAAGAAGAAGAGTTGATTTTTATACCCTGCTTTGCTCTACCTTTAAGAAGTGGGTTACAATCACCTTTTAAAAGAAGAGGAGTTAGTTTTTATATCCTCTTTTTCTCCACTTTTCAGGAGCCTCAAAGTGATTTACAGTCGCCTTCCTGTGCCCTCCCAGTAACAGAGACTTTGTGAGTTGGGTGGGACTGAAAGAGTTTGGAGAGAACTGTTGCTAGCCCAGAGTCACCCAGCAGGCTTCATGTGGAAAAGTGGGGAAACAAACCCAGTTCACTAGATTAGGGTCTATTGCTCATGTGGAGGGGTGGGGAATCAAACCTGGTTCTCCAGGTTAGAGTCTGTCTCTGTAACCCATAACCTGTTCTATGCTGAAATGGTTAGTTCTTTTAACCTGGTTCTCCAGGTTAGAATTTATGTAGGGTGGTGAGAACCACAAAGGATTGCGAAGAGCTCCAAGCGGACCTTGATAAATTAGGTGAGTGGGCTAAGAAATGGCAAATGCAGTTCAATGTAGCAAAATGCAAAGTGATGCACATAGGGGCAAAAAATCCAAACTTCACATACATGCTACAAGGGTCAGTGCTATCAGTCACAGACCAGGAAAGGGATTTAGGCGTCTTAGTTGATAGTTCCATGGGAATGTCAACTCAATGCATGGCAGCTGTGAAAAAGGGAAACTCTATGCTGGGGATCATTAGAAAAGGAATTGATAATAAAACTGCAAAGATTGTCATGCCCTTATACACTTGGAGTACTGTGTCCAGTTCTGGTCGCCACATCTCAAAAAGGAAATTGAAGAGATAGAAAAAGTGCAGAGAAGGGCAACAATGATTGAGGGACTGGAGCACCTTCCTTATGAGGAGAGGCTGCAGCGTTTGGGACTCTTTAGTTTGGAGAGGAGACGTCTGAGGGGGGATATGATTGAAGTCTATAAAATTATGCATGGGATAGAAAATGTTGACAGAGAGAATTTTTTCTCTCTTTCTCACAATACTAGAACCAGGGGGCATACATTGAAAATGCTGGGGGGTGGGGGAATTAGGACTAATAAAAGGAAACACTTCTTCACACAACGTGTGATTGGTGTTTGGAATATGCTGCCACAGGAGGTGGTGATGGCCACTAACCTGGATAGCTTTAAAAGGGGCTTGGACAGATTTATGGAGGAGAAGTCGATTTATGGCTACCAATCTTGATCCTCTTTGATCTGAGATTGCAAATGCCTTAACAGACCAGGTGATTCGGGAGCAACAGCCGCAGAAGGCCCTTGCTTTCACATCCTGCATGTGAGCTCCCAAAAGCACCTGGTGGGCCACTGCGAGTAGCAGAGAGCTGGACTAGATGGACTCTGGTCTGATCCAGCTGGCTTGTTCTTATGTTCTTAATTTGCTGCAGTACACCATGACTTATTCTATATCTATTTATACTGCAATGGCTAGTCATCTGGGGCGGGAAATTGTCTTCTGCTTATGTCATTCTGTAAAACATCATGCTAATGGACAGTGTTGTATACACAATAAACAGTATTTAAATAATACTAATGATAGGAAAAGAAATAACCTTGTATATTTGGCAGCAATCAAAATCTCCTTGGGTTTCCTTAAGAGACAAGCAATAGTTAATCTAGCATGAAATGAAGCACCTAGAGAGAGAGAGAGGGGTGGGGAAAAAGAACGTTGGAAAAGAAGAGGAAAACCCAGATGGCACAGCAAAGGATAAGCCATCTGCATAAAATGCAAAAGGAATAAAATAAATCCCAATGGCAGATACTAATAAATGTTCACAGTAGGGAATCTGCATTTCTGGAAAAGGTTCAGCTAGAGAACCAGCTGAAGCCAGGGGAGCATGTTATGCTTGTCAAGTTACCCCTAACCAGTTTTCAACAGGGGTTCATTCAAAGATGTTTTCTGTCTCTGGCTTGGAGCTTTGCAAGCTCATGCCTGCCATTAAGCCCAGAGTAAGTAAACATGGTCTGGAGGCAGTCTGCTAAACGCATGCCAAACCAGGTGACTTGTAGTAGCAACGCATCGTCCTTCCCTTGGCTCAGTTCAGCTGGTTTGATCAACTTGAGCTTCCTCAGCTAGCCAAAAACAAACAAGAACAAAGCGATTACTCTGTTTAGCACAATGCACCTGGGGAATTGTACAGTGCAATTGCAAGTACTATTACCCCTTCTAGAAGAAGAAGAAAGTTCGGATTTTTGCCCTGCTTTTTTCAATTGTAGAGAATCTCAAAGAGGCTTACAAACTCCTTCTCTTCCTCTTCCCACAACAGAAACTTTCTGATGTAAGGCAGGGCTGAGAGCAGAGGTGGGATCCAGCAGGTTCTCACAGGTTCCCGAGAGTAGGTTACTAATTATTTGTGTGTGCCGAGAGGGGGTTACTAATTGGTGATTTTGCCACGTGATTTTTGCCTTAGTTACGCCCCTCCTCTCAGCAGTAGCGCGCAGAACTTGAAGCAGTCTAGCAGGAGGTGCACCAGCGTGCGTAGCAACCTGCGCCTGTGTGCATTCGTTTCCTGCCCAAGGACCGGCGCAGCGGCTGCGTCCTTGCCACAGCCCTGCCCAGGAATGCCCAGCCCCCGGAATGCCCGGCCATGCCCCCGTTGTGCCCTGCCCAGCCCCATTGGCCCTACACCACAGTTTGAATCCCACCACCATGGGAACCTGTTACTAAAATTTTTTGGATCCCACCACTGGCTGAGAGAGTTCTGAGAGAACTGTGACAGGCCCAAGTTTGCTCAGTAGGCTTCATATGGAGGAGTGGGGAAACAAACCTGGTTCTCCAGAGGAGAGTCCACTGCTCTTGACCGCTACACTATGCTGTCTCTCTTGCCCCACTGATGTCAGTGGAGTGGGATTTGTTTATGTCACCCTTCCCCTTTATGTCACCCTTCTCCTTTATGTCACCCTTCTCAGGACAGCTTCCAGCATATATCAGAGTTAAATCAAGAGTTAAAATCAGAGTTAAATCAATACATTTAAAATCAGAGTTAAATCAGAGTTTAATCAAGAAATGACAAACCCAGAGCTAAATCAAGAGTTAAATCAAGAAATGACAACCCCAGATGGTGATCAAACAATTCAACATTAAAACAATACATTCCTACAATCAACAATGTACAAAAGGAATGCTGGGAAAGGAAGGGGAGAAAAGGTGGAAAAGGGGGGAGGACATATGAGTGGTAAACCATTGCTGCCTCAACCATAAGCCTGTGGAACCACTCTGTCTCACAGGTCCTGTGGAATTGCTTTAAATCCTGCAGGGCCCAGGTCTCATCAGACAGAGCATTCCACGAGGTTGGGGGCCAGGCTGAAACACCTGTTGTTCAAACACCTGATTTTCTGCTTAAGGCCCAGTTTGTGGGACACCAAAATTCCCTATTCAGTCACTAAGGGACCTGTCCTGTAAGGAATGGGGTGAATGGGCAGAATAACACATGTTCCAAAAGATAGCAGGGGCTACCTTAAATAGGCACACATACGCGCATGAAGCTGTTTTAGACTGAATCAGACCATTCGTTCATCAAGGTCAGTATTATCTGCAAGGTAGGTGAAGCTGAGAGAGTTCAGTGAGAATTGTGACTAGCCCAGTGTCACCCAGCAGGCTTCATGTGAAGGAGTGGGGAATCAAACCTGGTTTATCAGATTAGACCCTTCTCTCAGAACTCTCTCAGTGCCATCCGCTTCACAAGGTGTCTGTTGTGGAGAAAGGAAGGCAAGGTGATTGTAAGTCACTTTGAGACTCCTTAAAGTTAAGAAAAGCCAGGTATGAATCCAAAATCTTTTACTCTTCTTTAAGGGTGATATCTGCACAACGACGGGCTTTGGAAAAAAAATAAACAAGAACGTGGGCAACTTCAAATGGTGCCTCACGTTGCAGCAGTGGCCACTTTTGTAAGAGGAACCTGTGCTGCTGCCATTTGCACAGCCAGTGCAGTGGCCAGTCAGGATTGCTGGGATCCTGGTGGCAGGAGGTAGAATGGGTTGCGTGGGAAATACTGTGGGGAGGGGTTTCACCACCACCCCCCCAGCTCTTTGGTGGAGTGAACATGGGGATGATCTGTTGGAAAGGGTGAGCTGTGGGAGCTCTCCTGTTGGAACGCCTCCTTAAGAGGTAGGGGCAGTTGCGAAGCTACAAGGGAAGGGGGTGTGTGTGCTGTGCACCAGGCACATGCCTGGGGTGTGTGGAAAATTGCCTCCAGGCCCCTCCCCCTTTTCCCTCCCTCCACAGCACCCCCACGGCGCCCCTCCACCCTCTTCCCACACTTACTTTAGTTCCTTTCCTTTTCCAGAACTTTTTCAGGCTGCAAAAGGCCTGTTTGCAGTAAAAACGGCCTGAGGAGCTACAGTTCCCAGGAGACCTTGGGGTTCACAAGGTCTCCTGGGAAGTATAGTTCCCATCAGGCTGTTTTTACTGATAACAGGTTTTTTGCAGCCTGAAAAAGTTCTGGAAAAGGAAAGGAACTAAGGTAAGTGTGGGAAGGGGGGAAGGAGGGATGCCGTGGGGGGAGCGCCATGGGGGGCACTGTGGGGGTGGGGGGCACCATGGGGGGCATGGGGGGTGGAAAATTAGAATGGACACCGGGCACAGTTTGGCCCAGCTACGCCTCTGGGTAGGGGTAGAGCAAGCCAGCAGTCGGGATGCCCGGCAGGGGCTACCAGGCTTGCACCCTAGTAGCACATTGGAGCAGGTGCCAGGCAGGGGTCCATCGCTCAACTGGCATGCCCTGCTCCAATCTGGCCCGTTGCGGTCAATTCCTCCAGCAGGCGGGCTGAAGAATTTTGGTTGGCTCTGGGGAACGGCACTTGTACTGCCCAGATGCTCAGATCACCCCCTTATGCTGCGCCATTTTGCTTCCTGTTAACTCCTTGGCAATAAATACATCTGGCTATGGCCAAATACTTTGCCCACAAAATAAGTTGCTGCATGTTTATTGGGTCAAAGGGAGGCCTTCTGATATTTTCTTGGGCCAACAGGACCCCGCCTCACCCCACAATGGTGGGCGGAAGTGGGGGGAGGAAATAGAACACTTCCTGCTTGTCATAATTCGCACCGGCAAACAGGAAACATCTAAAACCCGGGCTGAAGAAAAAAGTCACTTAGGCTCATTCCGCACATGCGGAATAATGCACTTTCAAACTGTTTTCAGTGCTCTTTGAAGCTGTGCAGAATGGCAAAATCCACTTGTAAACAGTTGTGAAAGTGATTTGAAAACGCATTATTTTGCGTGTGCGGAAGGGGCCTTATTTAGCAACTTGCATTTAACCAGGTTCAGGAAAATATAATGCGTTTGAAGCATTTGGGGGGTGAGTTTTGTGGGAACGTTTCCCCCATAATGCTTTAAAAAGGGGTCTGAGCCCATTATATTTGGCCTGTGAGGAATCACCCGGAATGGGGTAGAGGGAAATGGATCCAGAGCTGGTGGAAAGCACGGCCATTGGGAGAAAAGTCAAAGTGAAGCCATGAGAGAAATGGGGATCAGCAGGAGTGAAAATACAATTTCCTGTCCCCCCACAAGTCCTCGCAGTCCCCACCTTACGTATTTGTCTAAATAACAAGCACAAATCGAGGCACACAAGTGCTGCACAAGTAACAGAAAAACTTCTGTTAAGGTTAGAAGCTTTTAGAGTCTATCAGGGATTAGGCCAAAATAGCCAACATCCAGTAGAGACTCAAATTACTGAATATATGGCATTAGCTAGCATTTTGAAAGGCTCGCTGAGTTGAAGAAAAGACCCCATATGACTGGAAAGTAGTCTAGGGGCTGCCATTATCTACAGGAAAGAGCTCCAGGAACACAGCAGGAAATTACACACCAGTTAATTCAGCTTCAATTTTACGGAAAGTGCCAAAACTATTTTAAGTCATAAAGAAGGTTGGAGGAACAGACGGCACTGCGAAATACGAGTTAACAAAAGGCACACAACACAGTTTCGGCATGTGTGTGGCCTGTTCCAATTCTAGGAACTAAAAATGTTCACTATTATTGACGTCTTAATGCAGTGGCATTTTTTTAAAAATAAAACCAACTGGCATTGCCCCTGCTTTCTAGCTAACCAGGGCTCTAGCACAGACAGATAGAAGATAACTCTACCAAGTCCCAGGGAAAAGGAAGTTCTGTGAGGCAGGGCAAAACTGGCCCCAATGGCTATAACTCCCCACCATCCAATTGAGATGAAATTCTTAGATCTTGTAACTCCTACCCAAGGGATCCTCCCTATCACATTTCACACTAATAGGAGAAAGAATGCCCATTTGGAGGGCAATGAAAACACTCACATGCAGGGCAGGTACTTGGAGACGTTTGGTACACCATAAAAGCAGACAACGGTCACAAATGGTACATAAATAAGGAACACAATGCTAGCATGTGGCATATTTAGCAGGAATTGGGATAAATCTTTGTTCCCTGAATGCATGGACTGGAGTGGAAGTTACTACACAAGCCTGAACTTTCCCTAGAAGTTAAAATAAACAAGTGGAGGTTATTGTATTGTTGAAGGGTTTCATGGCCGGATTCAACTGGTTGTTGTGGGTCTTCCAGGCTGTATGGCTGTGGTCTGGTAGATCTTGTTCCTAATGTTTCGCCTGCATCTGTGGTTGGCATCTTCAGCCACAGATGCAGGCTATCGTTATCGTACTATGGTCACATTATGAGAAGAGTCACTGGAAAAGACAATAACACTAGGAAAAGGTGAAGGCAGCAGGAGCCCTTTTGGGGAGGGCGGCATATAAATGGAACCAACCAAACACACAAACACACAAACCAAGCAAGCAAGTAAACACACAAACAAACAAACAAACACACACAAACCAATGAGGAAGAGACATCATGAGATGAGTGACTCAATGAAGGAAGCCATAGCCCTCAGTTTGCAAGACCTGAGCAAGGCTGTTAATGTTAGGTCATCTTGGAGGTCATTCATTTATCGGGTCACTGTAAGTCAGAAGGAGGGCACTTTACACACAAACAAGTATGACACAAGCTCCCTGTCCCCTCCATATCATTGGTGATATATTGTTGATTCTCGGGAGAATCCCCTTATATTATTCATACACCAGTCTGCTATTTCATATGAAGGTTGGCTTTAGTTGTGGACAACAATGTATCATGAGGATGGGGGAAACTAACCTTTGTGACGTCGAAGGCTTTCACGGCCGGATTCAACTGATTGTAGTAGGTTTTCCAGGCTGTGTGGCCGTGGTCTGGTGGACCTTGTTCCTAACGTTTTGCCTGCATCTGTGGCTGGCATCTTCAGAGGTGTATCACAGTGTTACACACTGTGTCCAGTTAGGAACAAGATCCACCAGACCACGGCCACACAGCCCAGAAAACCCACTACAACCAACTAACCTTTGTGACCTTCCTGTGCCTTATCTTGCTCTGCTTCAGTACTTCCAGATTTTTTCCCCCCTTTCAGCCCAGTTGTGATTTCAGATGGGGACCAGGATAGAGGAAAATCCTAATAAAAATTGATTGCGCCAAGGCAATGCGCGGAAGCCAGTAGAGTTTCATTTACCTTACCATTTCATTTCCCTATTCACTTCCCTTGCATATTGCTCTATTGACAAAGAACAGGCCTCTGCCCCTCGATTGTAGAGGTGAAAAAAAAACATTTGAGTGTTGAATCAGACCATTGGTCCATCAAGGTCAATAGTGATTACCCAGACTGGCAGTGGCTGTCCCCAGTCTCAGGCAGAGGTCTTTCATATCACCTCCAGTGTGGTGTAGTGGTTAAGAGCAGGTGGATTCTAATCTGGAGAACCGGGTTTGATTCCCCACTCCTCTACCTGAGTGGCAGAAGCTTATCTGGTGAACCAGATGTGCTTCCGCACTCCCGCATTCCTGCTGGATGACTTTGGGCTAGTCGCAGTTCTTTGGAACTCTCTCAGCCCCACCTAACTCACAAGGGCCCCTTCCACGCACACAAAATAATGCGTTTTCAAACCACTTTCACAACTGTTTGAAAGTGGATTTTGCCATTTTGCACAGCTTCAAAGAGCTTTGAAAGCAGTTTGAAAGTGCATTATTCTGCATGTGCGGAATGAGCCAATGTGTCTGTTGTGGGGAGAGGAAGGGAAAGGAGCTTGTAAGCCACCTTGAGACTTCTTACAGTTGAGATAGGTGGGGTGTAAATCCAAACTCCTCCTCCTCTCCTCCTCTTCCTTCTTTTCCAACTTGAACTTTTTAACTGAAGCTGCCAAATATTGAACTTGGGCCTTCTGCATGCCAAATGGATGCTCTTCCACTGAACCACGGCTCAGTCATCTCCATGTAACCAACAAATATTCATTTCAGAATCCAGAAATATTAGGGGCCAAAATGTTGCAGCCTTACAGCTGGATCCCATACAAGCTTTCTCCGAATTATTTCCCACTGTGTTCAATGAGATATACAGTGCTATCCAAAGAAGAGTGTTATCTTTCAAAGGCCACTGACTTCAATTAACTTGGCTGGGGAAAACTCTGCTCGGGATTTCCCTTATATCTGCTAATCCTTGATGTGACAAATATGAAAATCTGCAAACTCCATTCACAGAATGAAAGACAGGTAAATATTTACAATTTGTATACGGAAAGAAGGAAGATAGGAAGGCCTTTTATAAGTGACCTATAATAATGGAATTTTTGAACATGCTGCTGTTCGCAGGACTATTATCAAGCAAGGCAATTGGCGTGTAGACCAGCTGCTTCTAACCGCAGGTCAACTCAGTTCATAGAAAACAATAATTGCAAAAAAACCATCCATCAATGTATTCTACAACAGACAATGCAAAGAAATTACAAATGTGCTGGGATATGTCTGCAAGGTGTTGGCTGGAAAGATTTTGCTATTCCATACAGCTTCAAAGAGCACGGAAAGCAGTTTGAAAGTGCATGATTCTGCATGTGCGAAAGGGGCCTCTGACTGTATAGATTATGATAAAAAAGGCATTTACTTAAGTCCTGCCAACAGTGGCTAAAGGCAGCAACGATAAAATTATACATTTTTAAAAGGAAAGCTGGAAGCAGGAGGAGAAACACAACTCACATTATCTTCTTTGCTAAACTGTAGGCTTTGTTTAAAGTGCTTAGAACTCTATGATAGCAAAACTGGTCACAGTAAGGCCCCTTCCGCACATGCAGAATAATGCACTTTCAATCCACTTTCAATGCATTTTTGCAGCTGGATCTTAGGCCCCTTCTGCACATGCGATATAATGCGTTTTCAAACCACTTTCACAACTGTTTGCAAGTGGATTTTGCTATTCCGCACAGCTTGAAAGAGCACTGAAAGCAGTTTGAAAGCGCATTATTTTGCATGTGCGGAATGAGCCTTACTGTGTAAAATAGCAAAATCCACTTGCAAATAATTGTGAAACTGGATTAAAAGTGCATTATTCTGCATGTGCGGAAGGGGCCTGAGTGTAGCAATTCCCTCTTCCCAGTTGTCTCTTTTTTTCGTTTTTTCGCACACATTACATTTTTCTCCCTTTTGGGGTTCACTAAAGACTTCTTTTTGGCTTCAGAGGATCTTTGTGAACTTCTTTTCCAGGATCTCCTGTTTTGGAGGTCTGGGCTTCTTGCCCTGTTTGAGCAGTTTTAGGGCTTGGGGGCTTACCCCACCCATAGGAATTTGCAGTGCTGTTACAAAAGTCTTTGAAGACAAGAAGGGCTTTCTCTTGCCAAGGAGGCATCCCTGGGGATCCATCTCCACTTCTTTCTTGCCAGTAGGACTAGACTATGCCATTTTACCTTTTGGCACACAGGTTACCATTTCAATCAGAACCAGGAGTGGAATTCCTTCATTGTCTTCCTGCTCTAGCCCCACAACATCAGAGATTTCTTTCATCTCCTCTTTCTCCACCTTCAAACATCCTGGAGCAGGAACACCACTATTTCGGACCAGATCTCTGGATATACTCAGAGTCAGCCTTTACTTTTTTCCTTCTGATTCTTTTTCTTCTTACTTTTCTTCTGCTCCTAGATAACTCTAAGTAAAGATGGGAAGAACAATGGATTTGTTGGTCTCGAGGTGATGGTTTTTAATGCCCCGAGAGATCTTTGGAGCTTTAGCAGCAAGCAGTGTCTCAATTGCAACAGCATTCTCTGCTATCTCCTCTGCAATCATCCCAGTATATCTAAAGCCCCTTCTGCACATGCAGAACAAGGCACTTTCAATCCACTTCCAATGCACTTTGCAGCTGGATTTTACTGTGCGAAAAAGCAAAATCCACTTGCCAACAATGGTAAAAGTGGATTGAAAGTGCATTATTCTGCAGGTGCGGAAGGGGCCTAACACATGCCACATAGTAACAACCCTTGTTAATTACTGGAAGAACAGTTCCTTGGGTATGCCCACTCATTTTCTTGGCCAGAATCTTTGCTTTCAACTTCACAGAGATGGGAGTCTTTTTACTGTATAGAAATGTTTCCCTATATGACATGGTAAAAACCTTCTAATGCAGTCACCAGACAGAAAGAAAATCTATTCAGAAGGAGACACTTTGCTTCAAAAGACTTGTATCCTTTTTTCAGGGTTTCGTTCAAAAATGAGCTCAGCAACATTTGTGACTCTTTTCTGTTCTGGGTAGGGGCACCAAATTTCCTGCAGGGCTGCTGCTGAGTCTCCTCAAAGGAACCAGTCAGCCATGTTGAAGTTTGGATGGCTGGGCACTCATTCTATGGGGGAGTTTTCAACTAGCCAATATTTGGTGCTACTGCCTGCGCTGTACAATAGGCATGGCTATATATTTACCTTTGTATTCCTTTGTATGGTGACACCATCTGTCTATTTAATTATTGTTAATTTACGGTAAACTGGTCTCAATTGGTTTAATTGTATTTATGATGTTTATATGTTCTATTTTTACTGTATTGTATGAATATTTATTGGTATTATAATGTTGCTATATTCATGATGTTATATTTATGATGTTATGATCCTATGTTTATTGACCCTATGGTTCATTCCACACATGCAGAATAATGCACTTTCAAACTGCTTTCAGTGCTCTTTGAAGCTGTGCAGAATGGCAAAATCCACTTGCAAACAGTTGTGAAAGTGGTTTGAAAACGCATTATTTTGCGTGGGCCTATGTTTATTGATGTGTTTATTGATGGTTGTTCTATGATGTTATGTTTATTTATATTGTTATTATATTGTTGTGCACTGCCTCAATCCTTTCGGGTGAGGGCGGTATATAAATTAAATATACCATGCCATACCTTCAATTGGGTGCCCCCAGTATTTTCCCCTCCCATGTAAACTTCAGCAAAGTTGGCTGGTTCCTTTCAGGAGACTCACTAGCAGCCCTGCAGGAAGTTTGGTGCCCCTACCCAGAGCAATACCTCCAGCAGAGCTCCCCCATTGAAATCTCTACCACAGAGCCAGTTGGGCATAATAGCAGGCCTCACCCCCATCCCACACCTCCCATTGCTTTTTTGATTCCCCACTCCTCCACACGAGCAACGGACTCTTATCTTGTGAACTGAGTTTGATTCCTCACTCCTCTACATGAAGCCTGCTGGGTGACCTTGGGCTAGTCACAATTCTCTCAGGACTATCTCAGCCCCACCTACCTCACAAAGGTGTCTGTTGTGGGGAGAGGAAGGAAATGAGTTTGCAAGTTACTTAGAGACTCCTTACCTTTGAGTACAGTGGAGTATAAATCCAAACAACTCTTCTTCTTCCTTTTTATTCTGTGTATTTTCCAGGTCTTAAGGTACCCATTTCCCTTATCTTAAGACCTATCCAGCCAGATCTGCAGAAACTGTGATACAAATGAAGATGCAAGCTTCCATATAAATGAAAGGCTACTTTTCTTCAGAAATCCCCCTTGCTGTATCTGCTGTTCCTTCGCTGACTTTATCTGAGTTCTACTAATTCACACATTGCATTGCCCTATGACCGGACAAGGCCAGGGCCTCATTTATATCCAGTGTTGGATGTAAACACCTAGTATCAGCACCGTCCATCCTCTTCAACATCACATTATTGTTCTTGTGGTTCCTGCTGATGCCTTTTTTTTGTTAGAGACTCACATTATCTTGCCAGTCACGGGAAGGTGAAAGAACAAGACACTGAACAAGAAAGACAGACAGGGAGGGCCTTTCTTTCTTATTTCTTTCACCAAGTATGAGAAACACTGACGGAATAGCTCTGGGGCCAAGGAGGCTGGAAGGAAAGACTGTAGAAGCATTTGTCAGGTGTGGCTGCCTGAGTCGATGACATATGCAAGTGTGTACATCAGTGACGGGACCTCAAACGACTAATGAACGAACCCCTTGTTTGATAGGGCTGTAGGTGTTTCCTCGCAGCTCTAATCCATCATGGGATTCAGTCCAACAAGAGGGTCCAATTAGAGATGAAAGGTTTTCATGCAGAGAGAGCCCGGCCCAGTGGCTGAATACATTTCTGTTTGTATGGATCCATAAATGTGTGGAGTTTCTCACCTGACAGGCACCCTCAGTGCAGGTATTTTCAGTGTCATGAATAATGTGAGTTGTACTCCGCATAAAATGTGTCTCTAGCAAGCTGGATGTGTGCTGAATGCTTATTGGATCTTGCGTTTGCACTGTCTTACATTTTGTCATTATGCCCGTGATTGGCAAATGAAGGTTTGTGATTAGATCCACACAACAATCAGCGTTTTAAATTAGGTGCTTGGTGGCCAGTTCTGCTTCTGCATTCAATGGAAATATATCTGGCCCCTTAATTAATGTTCACCTCCATTTGCATACATTTGCTTTGAAGCAATGGAAACTGAAGACTAAAGCTCTGTCAAATGTACTCCAGTTTCAACATTCAGGTCAAAAACTACTAAAGTGTTGGGTTAGAATTATTTCTCCCCTCAATTTATCTTTTTTGTATAATTGTATTTAGTGCTATTCATAATTGTATGCAGTGCTATTGCTTTTGCTGACTGCTGCTAATTTGGAACTATCCACTCTCCCAGCCGTTGCTTCATTCTTCTTTTTTGGATTAGTCATTAACCAATCAGTTCCCATGTGAAAAAGTGATGTTACAATGCTATATAGTCCATAAGATCTCAGTGCTCAGTGTCAGCATTGAAGCAATTCCTCTGAAGAAGAGGCGGAGGCGGAGGCGGAGGCGGTGGCGGAGGCGGAGGCGGAGGAGGAGGAGGAGGAGGAGGAGGTGGTGGTGGTGGTGGTCTTTATACCATGCTTTTCTCTACCATCAAAGAGTCCCAAAGCTTACAATCACCTTCCCTTTCCTCCCCACAACAGACACTTTGTGAGGTAGGTGAGGCTGAGAGAGTTCAGAGAGAACTGTGACTAGCCAAAGAGTCTGCAACCTGCGGCTCTCCAGATGTTCATGGACTACAAATCCCACTAGCCCTTGCCATCATGGCCAATTGGCCATGCTGGCAGGAGCTGATGGGAATTGTAGTCCACAAACATCTGGAGAGCCACAGGTTGCAGACCCTTTGGCTAGTCACAGTTCTCTCTGAACTCTCTCAGCCTCACCTACCTGGAGAGCCACAAATTGCAGACCCCTGAACTAGCCCAAGGTCACCCAACAGGCTTCATATGTAGGAGTGGGGAATCTTATCTGAATTCCTGTCAACTTACAGTGATACAACATCCCAGATGCCTCATTTGTTTGGTCACATCCTGTTGAGGGACATCCTTCAATCTCTGCAATTATTGTGCTCCTTAAGCACCTCATTACAAAACTATTGGATTTGTTAAAAAAATCAATCTGCAGTTCTGTCAGAGTGAAAACTGATCTTTATACTACTGGGATCAGTTCCCATGAAGGGAATGGCAGTTTTGAAAGATGGATCCATGGCATCAAAACTCCATGAGCTCCCTCCCCTCTTCAAAGTCCTCCCTCCTCAGGTACTACCCCCAAATCTCCAGAATAAGTAACCCTAAGATTATGAATGCCTTCTCTCTGTTCTCCATATGAGTGGTGGACTTGAATCTGGTGAACTGGGTTTGTTTCCCTACTCCTCCACATGAAGCCTGCTGGCCAGTCACAGTTCATCTCAGAACTCACTTCACCCTACTATTTCACAAGGTGTCTGTTGTGGGGAGGGGAAGGGAAGGAGTTGTAAGGCACTTTGAGTCTCTATGAGGTAGAGAAAAGTGGGGTATAAATCCAACTCTTCTTTTTCATATCCCCAGTCTCACTGGTTAGGTGAGTTTAAAAATGAGGAGTTCCACTTTTGACAGCTGACAGAGTCTTTTACCAATTCCACATAAGTGTGCTGAGTAACGTTGAAATCTTCCAGCCTTCTATATCATGTGTGTGTGTGTTTTTTAATATGCAAAATTATTCCATCTAATTCATTTATCTGCAGTAGATGTAGCTTCTCTGGAGATTATCAGAAGAGGTTGTTTCTTTCATATCAGGCATTTGAATCGCTGTGATGGAGATTGCCTCCAGCTCCTGCTGCTGAGATTGTGTCATTTCCCTATCTCTAAGTCTTTGTTACGGCATGGAGATTAGAGTGTCACAATGTTTTTATTGCTGGCTTTTCTACCTCCTGTAGAATATCATTACAATACTCTTTTGGTTTCTTCACTGAGTACTACGCATGTGGGCTTTTACTTTTCTGTATTCAAACAGGGGAAAATTCCAGGATCCAAGGTAATAGACTTGGGGGAGGAGAGGAAAAGATTTCCCATCATCTATGTTTTTCAGTGGCTGGAACATAAATGTCTACTTTCAGATTTGTACCAATCGTTTCCTTTTTCAACTGAACTGAAAATTTTTTTTTTTGAATTGAGGTTGGAAAGAAAAATGCCAGATCTCTCACCTGTACGCATTAATGTACTAAGTTAATTTAATTTACACAAATTTACATGACAGTGTGTAATAAGTACAGTTTGTAATGACCAAAGCTGAAAGACTTAGAATGCTTTCCTGGAAGTTATCCCTGCTCAGTCGAAACCAAGTAAGATTGTACAAGGTCTGCCACAACTTCACACTCATTGAGTCCAAAAGATTTATTTCTTTAGTCAACAAAACATTTATATTCTACTGTCTCTGTGGTTCAAGGCGGCTTACAATAAGAGTTAAAAATGCTTTCTGCTAAAGTCGAAGATAAAATAGTGAACACCAAATCTTCCCCCCGTTCCTTAAAAGATGCCTGCTGCTCAGGAGCAGGTGCATTCTAATCTGGAGGAACCAGGTTTGATTCCCCGCTCTGCCACTTGAGCTGTGGAGGCTTAGCTGGGGAATTCAGATTAGCCTGTGCACTCCCACACATGCCAGCTGGGTCACCTTGGGCTAGTCACAGCTTTTCAGAGCTCTCTCAGCCCTACCCACCTCACAGGGTGTTTGTTGTGAGGGGAGAAGGGCAAGGAGATTGTAAGCCCCTTTGAGTCTCCTACAGGAAAGGGGGGATATAAATCCAAACTCTCCTCCTCCTCCTCCTCCTCCTCCTCCTCCTCCTCCTCCTCCTCCTCCTCCTCCTCCTCCTCCTCCTCTCCTCCTCCTCCTCCTCCTCCTCCTCCTCCTCCTCCTCCTCCTCCTCCTCCTCCTCCTTCTTCTTCTTCTTCTTCTTCTTCTTCTTCTTCATACCACCACAATGTTGAACTGTTCATGGTAAGAAGTTGATGAGTCCTTTGAAGAACTCCTCGCAAATTACTCTTTTGTTTCTTGTAGCATATGTTGCACTTTTAGAGCTATCACAAGCTCACCATCAAGGAAGAAGAAAAAAAATGGGGCTTCAATTAATACCACTTCCTTTCCCCCAAAAGGAACAACAAATCTTGGAGCTAAAACTTGCAAAGTGATTAGTTAGTGACAATTTGAATGAGATATAAGTTATTAAACCCCGATGCAGAAAATGAAATATTCCCATCAGGAGCAAATTAACATGAATTGACGAGAAAAGTTGGTAAGATGATATTTTATGGATCCAAACAAATGTTCACACTGCCTTAAATACATTAGAAAGTCAAGCATAGGAAGACAATTGTTTCACACAAATCTTATTCAAATATACAAAAAATAAACGAAGAAAGTCAATATCCTGGTTGGTGACTGGGGATGTACCAAATATTCTTTCTATTAATTCTCAAGGGAAAATAGAACGTATGAAATTGCCATGTCAAGTTGGCTACTGTTGGCTACTAAGATTGGTGGGCAGTGTCATCCTAAGAGTTACACGCTGCTAATGCTGCTTTCACACACATTGAGTAATGTACTTTCAATGAATTTTTAGCAGTTGTTTACAACTGGATTTTCCTGCTCCACCAGTTGCAAATGGTTGCTAAAAGGGGAGCCAGCATGGTATAGTGGTTAAGACCAGGTGGACTCTAATCTGGAGAACCAGGTTTCATTTAACTATTTTAAATTATTATTTCTTAATTTGTATTAAGAAAAAGTAAAATAATAAATGCACAATGTATTGTTGAAGGCTTTCACAGCCGGAATCACTGGGGTGCTGTGTGGTTTCCAGACTGTATGGCCGTTTTCTAGCAGCATTCTCTCCTGATGTTTCGCCTGCATCTGTGGCTGGGGTCTTCAGAGGATCTGATAGTAGGAAAGGAAAGCAAACGGAGTATATATATACTGTGAGTAAAGGTCAATAGGTGAGGGCATCTGAATAGGAGTGGCCTGAGAACAAGGGAACAAAGGCCAGACTACTTCTATTCAGATGTCCTCACCTATTGACCTTGCTATCGACATTGTTACTCACATGCTACACTTCATTGTTATTTGCTTGCCAAGCCACTCCTATTCAGATGCCCTCACCTATTGACCTTTACTCACAGTATATATACTCCATTTGCTTTTCTTTCCTACTATTAGATCCTCTGAAGATGCCAGCCACAAATGCAGGCGAAACGTCAGGAGAGAATGCTGCTAGAACACAGCCATACAGCCCGGAAACCACACAACATCCCAATAAATGCACAGTCATACAATGTAAAAAGCACACAGAGAATTCACAGTCCTAGAATTTAGAAAGAGTTGAGGGTAAAGGTCTGGGATCGAGTGGGATTTGGAGGAAAATAGGTGATAATTACCTTATTTAGAAGAGGATTGGTCTGATAAACAGAGTTTAGTGACACACATTAAGTTCCAGTAGAAGAAAGGGGAAAAGGTAATGTGTTGGGAACAATATTAACCAGACAGAGGCCCATTCCGCCCAAACCAGTGAAGTGGCTGAACACTGGTATACATGATACTGGTGGAGCCCAGGGCCATTTGCATGCTTCCCCATGGAGGCGCATCCTGTTTTTTTTTAACTTACCTGCTCACCCTGGGCAGCTCTGCAGGGACAAAGAAACATGCTGCTATGGCAACGGTGACACCTCAGGGATCGGAGGGCAGTGTGGGTGTGTCTCTTCATTCCTGAGGAGCTGTGCTGGGCGAGAAGATATGTTTTTAAAAAACAGAACGCACCTAAAAACTGTGTCTCCCATCTGGTGTTTTTCACTCAGCCCCAGGTGCAAGATGGTGTTTTTAATTTAAAAACTCACTTATTGAGCGAGTTTTAAAAACACTGTTTCCCCACTGGTTGGGCTGGGGGGGGGCATGGTGCTGCCTCATTTCAGAGGCAGCAGCCATGCTAAGTGCTCCTCTGAAATTGTGTTTTTACCATGCCTGGGGTGCTGTTTTTGGCCTGTGTGGAGTGGGCCAGAGAGTTGTCCAGGGAAATACTGAATACTATGTGTTGGGTAAACAGGATAGATATAGGGGAAAACGGGCCCTCAGGTTAACTAAGTGACTCTAATCTTCCTGGGACAAAGGCAGCTCTTAAGCAGTGGATATTTAAACTTAATGATTAACACTTAGATTTGAGGATTTAAGCTAAGGGCAGCCAGAAATAACTAGATGTTTAGGATGAAACTGATTTGGGACAATACTAGTGTAAATGAAGGTGGTCTTTGGAGGGGTTAGTCAGAAACTAGAAGATGAGATTAATATTTAGAGGGATAATTGATAGGACCTCTTTATCATATCCTTTGTGTCACAGAGGCTGGTAGTCTTGGGCCCGTTCTGCATGGGCCAATAAACTCGGGTTGAGGACAGTAAAAAAACAATTTTTGGGGGGAACTTTGAAGAGAAGAAGAAGAAGAGTTTTGGATTTATATCCCCCCTTTCTCTCCTGCAGGAGACTCAAAGGGGCTTACAATCTCCTTGCCCTTCCCCCCTCGCAACAAACACCCTGTGAGGTAGGTGAGGCTGAGAGAGCTCCGAGAAGCTGTGACTAGCCCAAGGTCACCCAGCTGGCATGTGTGGGAGTGCACAGGCTAATCTGAATTCCCCAGATGAGCCTCCACAGCTCAGGCGGCAGAGCTGGGAATCAAACCCGGTTCCTCCAGATTAGATACATGAGCTCTTAACCTCCTACGCCACTTGCATGGATCCCACCCCTAAAATGAGTTTGCCCTGTGTAATTTACCACAAACCAGGGGTTTTTTTTTGAGAATCGCACTATTTGCTAGTCTTTTGAAAAACCCCAACTTGCAGTAGCTTGTGAGCTAACAGTCGAGCAGGAGGCACTTTATTCCTCTCCATAGCCATGCAGGTGCAAATGGTTGTTTTGCGAGACATCAACATGGCTGTGGAGGTTCATTTGTGCATGCCTGCGTAGCTATGCATTAGTGGGAAGTAAATTAAAAAAGAATACGGGTTTCCGTGCGAAGGTGAGATGGCAACCCAGATTGATTCCATGGGCTCCAACTGCAGCCTGCATGGATGCATGTGAATGCGAAAACAGGAAAACGGGTTACTTTATTCTGACTGTAACCCATTATGCATTATTTATTTGTTTCTTTGTTTGTTTATTACATCTTTGACTGCTCTCCCCCAAAGGCTCAGGGCGGTGTACATCAAATATTAATGTCTCAATAAAATCAGTATAAAACAATAATTTAAAATCAACAACACACAATTTCCCAGCAACTGATGGCAACTTCCTTCTCTCTCCCCACCCCACCCATGTGGAGGCCTAGATGGTACGAGGGTCTGATGGCTAGCCCAGCTGGTCCAAAGCCTGGAGGAACAGGTCCGTTTTACAGGCCCTGTGGCAACTCTGTAGATCCCGCATCTGTACATCCCGCACCGTTTTACAGGCCCTGTGGAAACTCTGTAGATCCCGCATCTGTAGATCCCGCACCATTTTACAGGCCCTGTGGAAACTCTGTAGATCCCGCAGGGCTCTGGTCTCCTTAGGGAGCCTGTTCCACCAGGTAGGGGGCAAGGGCGTAAAGGCCAGCCTTGTAGAGGCCAGCCGGATCTTTTTTGGGCCAGGGATCTCCAGCAGGTACTTCTCTGAAGAACGGAGGGACCTAGTGGGGCAGTACGGGGAGATGTGGTTCTTCAGATATGTTGACCCAATGCCGTTTATGGCCTGAAAGGTAAAAAACAATACTTTGAAAGTGGCATGGAACTCAATGGGCAGCCAGTGCAGGTGGTATAGGACCACTGTGCAGAAGGGGGTCTCTGACTAGAAAGGGAACTGTTCTCTGAGGCAGAAGGTATTGTCTTCTCCTAATCAATTTAGGAAAAGATAAAGCAAGCTGTTTTGCAGATTAATGTTGGTGGAAGGCTAGTCCAGGAAGGTTTCTGTACTTATGGATAACAGCCGATGCAGAGAATGACATCCATCTTGGCACTGCATTCCTAGGCCACTCCTAAGGCTGGTGGGATAGGTAGAGGTACTGCAAACTTAAAAATAGCCTTACCCACCCACCCACCATGGGACTGTTTGGTAACAGATGAATGGATGGATACATGGATACTTGAATGGATGGATGGATAGATAGATGAATGGATAGAGAGATAGATGATAGATAGCCAGGACCAAACTTGCTGCTTCCAAGATCAGACAAGATTAGGCTAGACTGGGCTATCCAGGTCAGGGCCACTGAGTAGTTTAAGACCTGTAAAAATCTTGTTTAAGAAATGCCAAGATTTACTGTGGCTGTTTCCACAGGGGTGGAATATGGCAGCCTGGGGACGGCAAAAACGCCATCCCCAGGCCGCCATTCGCACAGGGGGCGCAGCTGCATCGCAGCCGTGCCGCCCTCCCGCCGCCCGACCTCCGAGAAGCCGGCGTTTCCCCAGAGCGCTCGGAAGCACTCTTTTTGGGGAAATGCCGCTTCGAGACTCCTCCCCCACCCTCCTCGCACCCGGCACTTACCTTGTTTCTGGGCCTGGAGCAGGCACGCAGGGCCAGGGGGGCGTGTCCCCATGCCTCGGCAACGTGCCGGAGGCCTGGGGACATGCCGGGTCGGCCGGGCGCCGGCGCTCCGTGGCGCCGGCTGCCGGACTCTTTCCAGGACCGTCCATGCGGACGGTCCCAGCATCATCGGGTCGGCACAAAATGCGCTGACCTAGCCGCTTCCGCCTCAGTGCGGAAACGGCCTGTGTTTCTGACATTTACCAGCAGAAATGTGAACGCCCAAAAATCTGGAAGAAAAAAAGTGGAAGAGTTACTAAGCAGGGGTAATTAAGCTACATGGGTTTTTTTTAGGCCTTCCATAAAGTTTCCCAGCTGCAGAAAAAGGATATGTTTGTGTAGAGCAAGCTGAAGAGGTGAACGGGATTCAGTTGCTTTTCTGTGGGAGCTTTCTGATTCCAGGGCATTTGCTTCGACGCTGAAAAGCAAAACAAACAAAAATCAATCTGCCGCGTTTGAAGCCGCCCTTCCAAAATAATGTCTAGGTTTAAGAATGGCAGGTTTGGGGTATAAACAGTTATTAGCATAATCAAAAAGTCTGGGAGAACTGGGTGGCACCGAATGACTCAGATGAAGGCTGAAAGCATTTCAATTTCCATAAGGCTTTTAGGCAGCTGTTATTGTGGCTTTTACCAATCCAGCGGCATTCCTTTGCACGCTTTGGTTTTTTTAAAAAAACAAACAACAAAAACAAAAACTGGGCACTTAAATTAATGTATTGCCAATTTGTTGTTGCAGCAGAATCCAACTGAGCAGGAGAGTTCCAGGAAGGTGTAGCTTGGTCCTTTAGGTGCCTTTGGTGTTCTGAAAAATGTTTGCGCATCTGCCATTCTTTCAATAAACCTTTAGGAGTTCCTTAAAACAGCCTTGGCAAAGTCCATTAACAAGATGTTCTCTCTGCATGCTAAACTGAGCCTCAGCTACTAATTGTGTTATCAAGTATGACCGCATATGTGCTCACCTATTTTCTTCACCGACACTTAAGAGAAAGGGCAAAGTGGCAGCAAATGCGACAGCCATCAATATGCTCCAGTTGGTTCTGGTGGGTTTTCTGGGCTGTGTGGCCGTGGTCTGGTGGATTTTGTTCCTAACATTTCGCCTGCATCTGTGGCTGGCATCTTCAGAGGTGTATCACAGAGAAAAGTCTGTTTCACACTGTGTCCAAGTGAGAAGGCGAAATGTTAGGAACAAAATCCACCAGACCACAGCCACACAGCCCGGAAAACCCACCAGAACCAGTTGAATCCGGCCGTGAAAGCCTTCGACAGTATGCTCCAGATTTGTTTTTCCTGGTCTTCAAGTATAGTTTGAGACACAAAGGCAAAGGCTTTTGAACTTATATGTAATTGAAACGCACACCAATCCCATATTTTTTTAAAAAAAATTAGCAAGGAGCAAACACTGGAATTCCCTAAGGTTTGCAAAAACATCTCCATGTTGGGTCTCACTGTGTGAGTTTTGTCATCCGCACTCGGGGATCCAACTTCAGAATTAGACAGAAGATATTAAACACAGGTGTAAATGAGAGACATTTGCAAGGAAAACAGTAGTTGATGTGATTGTCAGAATTCAGGCTACTCCAGCAACCATCATTACTCTTAAGATGGGAAATTAGTTTATTAACCACAGTTTGTCAGCTATGGTTTTGTGGGATGTTTGAATAGGCTTGGAGATTCTGGTAAAACAAATACCACATTTGGCCTGAATCTGGGTGAATTCAGGCATATTTGGGCAAAAATTGGCCGAATATGTCCTGCCTAAATATGAATTAATTTGAATGCAAGGTATTTGGGGGGTGTTGGGGGAAGGGCTGTGGGGTGCACATTTTTCAAGGTAGAGGCACAAAACTTTCAGAGCATCTTTAGGAGACTCTCTTGATGATATCACCCAGGTTTGGTGGACTTTGCTTCGGGGGGTGGTAAAAGATGGGCCCTACTGTTTTGGGAGACTGTCCTTATGCCCCCAAGTTTGGTGAAGTTTGGTTCAGGGAGGCCAAAGTTATGGACCCTCAAAGGCGTAGCCCCCATCTCCTGTTAGCTCCCATTGGAAACAATGGAGGATGGGGCACTTCCTTTGGGGGTCCATAACTTTGCCCCCTGAACCAAACTTTACCAAACCAGGGGGTATCATCAGGACAGTTCCCAAATCATACTCTGAAACTGTGGTGCCACTAGCTTTAAAAATGTGCCCCCCTGCAGTTCAAAACGTGAAAAACACCAAAAATACAAAAAAAATTCAACCACACCTTAATTTTTTTGGATATACCTGAATATTCAGGTATATCAGAATATGTTATTTGTCTTATTCAGGCATGCAGATGATTTTACGCCTGAATAATTCTGAATCCAAATTTTACCGAATTTTTAGGGTATTTACCAAGCCTATGTTTGAATGCAGATCTATTGGCTTAATCAGGGTTTAATTCTAGCTTGCTAACCTCCCAAACAACAGGGAGGACTAAACCAAAGTGGCATTTGTTGAGGCAAAGCAGGATTTGACTGACCATCTGTGGGTTGAATCATAGTTTCACAACTAATCAAGGTTGCCTGGTCCTCCTTGGACATGGGCGTGGATTGAGCGATAGAGTTGCAGTGGTGAAGTAGTTAAGAGCAGGTGCATTCTAATATGGAGGAACCGGGTTTGATTCCCTGCTCTGCCCCTTGAGCTGTGGAGACTTATCTGGGGAATTCAGATTAGTCTGTGCACTCCCACACAGGCCAGCTGGGTGACCTTGGGCTAGTCACAGCTTTTCGGTGCTCTCTCAGCCCCACCCATCTCACAGGGTGTTTGTTGTGAGGGGGGAAGGGCAAGGAGATTGTAAGGCCCTTGGCGTCTCCTGCAGGAGAGAAAGGGGGGATATAAATCCAAACTCCTCCTCCTCCTCCTCCTCCTCCTCCCCCTCCTCCTCCTCCTCCTCCTCCTCCTCCTCCTCCTCTTCTTCTTCTTCTTCTTCTTCTTCTTCTTCTTCTTCTTCTTCTTCTTCTTCTTCTTCTTCTTCTTCTTCTTCTTCTTCTTCTTGATCCAGGGTTGGAAACTCCTGTAGATTTGGGGTTGGAGCCTGGGAGACCATGAACCTCATTGGGGTACAATGCTATAAAGTCCACCCTCCAAAGCATCATTTTTCTCCATTTTTCTCTTTGCAGTCTGGAGTTGAAGACCCTTTCCACACAAATCCCCTAAAATGTTTCTAAAATGTTTTCCATCTCCCCCTCTTTACAATTATGTATGCCTGCACTCACCCCCCTGACATGATTCCTGACTGCCATTACATGATTTCCCCACCACCACCTGAATGCTACAGCCTCATGGTGCATTCTACAGTCCTCATATACTTTATGCATTGGAGATTGCCCCTTCCTAAATAAAAGAACACAGAAATGCTGCCAATAAACAGGCAAGGGGGCACTGAGTGAACTCAGAAAATGGCACCGAGGAGGAAGTTCCAGGAAGCGGAGAAGCGTGGAAAATGTTGTCAATAGATTCACCAGTAACTGAAGATGTTTCGAAAACATTTCAACCAGGGAATTGTTTCAAAAGGGGATTCATTTAAAATGTTTTGAGGATGGAAATAAAACATTTTGGGGTAAAAACAATGTGGGGTAAAAACAATTTTATTTCCTGCCTCAAAATGTTTTAAAAGGTTTGTGCAGAAAGGGCTGAAGTATAATTCCAGGCGACCCCCTCAGTCCTACTGGAAGCTGGTAGCCAAACTAACGATTGAAATGTTATGTCTGGACTGAGACTGTGTATTGTGGTGCTGTAAATTAGGCAAAAAATTGTCCATAAATACACATTATTCATCATCATAATGAAGCTTTTCAATCATCAAGGAGAAAATAGACAGGCTGAGGATTCCGATTGTGAACAGAAGAACTTGGCAGCAAATTCAAGGGTGGGGAGGATGGGTTGAAAAGGAATTCAGAATAAGAAAAAATGGACTGACAATGAAAATTAGTTTAAAAAATGTTCACACATTCCTAGAGAATAATACCCCTGATGTAAGTGACAGCTGAGAGGAAACGACTTCTGGATATCTAAAGTTCAGTATCTATGCTGTGCTGTCCCAGAAAGTATAATTTCAGCTGTCATTGATTGTTTAGGTAATAAAAGACAGCAAATAACAGATCCCTAAGCAATTACCGAGCTCCTCGGGGGGTTTATCAAGCGCGATGCCTGAAGTAGATGCCCAAGCTACCCCAGGAACGCAAGGCCTGACGGTAGAGCATTGTGGAAATGAGAGGGAAATAAAAAGGGAACCGGTCCCGCGTACGCGTTCATTGACTGTGACTGATGTGGGTTTGACATGAGTGATTGACAAGCCCAGCAGAAAACCTCATTTGTGTCAAGTTCGGAGGCTGCTGCATAATGGAAACGACAGCCTGCTGTGTTAAATGCCACTTGCCCAACCTTTACTCAACCGTGCCTTTCCACGGCAGAAATAACCTGCCATGTTCTTTTATTTTTAAAAATCGCAATGGTTGTAGCAGGCTTGAACTACGTGGGTGTGTTCGCTAGAATAAAGAAGGAGTCAGCCAAGGGGGACATGGTGAGGGGTGAGGAATAGGGTGTTTGGGACATATGTGTCCCAAAGGTCAGCGGGGCTCGACCACTGGATATGTTGCGTGTGTGGAGAGAGGGGAGACGGAAGCAGCAACTCCAGAACCAAACTCTGCAAGACATAAGATCAAGCAAAGAAAGTTCCAGAAGAGGCTGCCCGCTGTAGCTCTGCATGATTCATTAACGTGGTTTTGGTTCCTTTGACTTCTCTTCACTGGGCATCATGATTCAGCTGTTTTCCTGCAGTAAGAAGATTAGAAAAATGGACAACTATAAAGGGAATTTGACAGGTTGATGGAGGACAGATCATGGAGAATGCTACATGGAACCTCCATGTTCAGAGGCCGTATACCTCTTGGAAAAGTAGTTGCTTGGAGAACAAGAGGAGGCTTTGGCTTTGGTTCCTTTGTTCATAGGCTTTCCAGGACATATGAATGAGTATTGAGGGTTGTGGACTAGGGGCGTTTCCCCACTCACAAGAATCCCCCCTATGCCGCCCGGGCGTCCCCACGACCCCTCTGCACGGGGTCATCAAAAGGCACAGTTTCCTCCAGCACCAGGGATGCCGCACACTGAGGGGGCGCAACAGCGGCAGCGTCAGGGCGGCTGCGCTGTCGCCGCCCCTGTCGTGGGGAGTGCAGGGGACCCCGCGCTACTTGAGGAGAGTAGCGCGAGGCTTAAGGTAAGTGAGGAAAGGCCCTAGGTAAGCTGACCCAGACTGTTTTCCCTTGCATCATTCAGGTTTTTATCTGAGGCGCTCATCACTGAAAATTGCTTTTATGGGTTTTGTTAACCCAAGGACTGTGTTCTGTGTTTCCTAGATTGTTTGTATGCTCTGGCCTCTTTTTAATGACGTATTTTAATGCTCTGCCTTGTTTTAAATGGTGTGTTTTTAATGGCTGTACAGTTTTATTATATTGCTTTTGTTATGATCTGCCTTCAGCAGTTCTCTGAAGAGGCAGCATGAAAACTTCATAAACAAATTAATAAACTCCCTCTTTGTTAGAAAAAGAAAAGATTTTCCCCAATAAAATGAACATATGTCTTGTTTCAAAACAGTCTGTGAAAAATTCAGTGTTACATTTGTTGCGGAGTTGTTTTTAAGGCAATAAATAAGGATGGCAAAGCATTCAGAACATGGTCAGAAACAAGGACTTAGGTAAGGGGGGGGGTTTTTCTTGGGTTCAAACCCCCCCATCCATGTCCAAAGCTCAGCCCCCCCCCCGTTTGTAGGTTTCAAAAACATTTTAGTTTGTTTTGGTTTTTGGCCTGCAGGGGGCGCATTGTTTAGGCTAGCAGCACCAAACTTTCAGGGATTGTTTGGGGGACTCTTCTGATGATACTACCCAGGTTTGGTGAGGTTTGGTTCAGGGGGTCCAAAGTTATGGACTCCCAAAGGGGGTGCCCCATTCTCCATTGTTTCCAATAGGAGCTAATAGAAGATGGGGGCTACACCTTTGAGGGTCCATAACTTTGGACACCCTGAACCAAACTGCACCAAACCTGGGAGGAATCAACAGGAAAGTCTCTTACTGATACCACCCAGGTTCTGTGAAGTTTGATCCAGGGGGTCCAAAGCTATCGACTCCCAAATGGGGTGACCCATCCTCCATTGTTTCCAATGGGAGCTAATAGAAGATGGGGGCTACGCCTTTGAGGGTCCATAACTTTGGACCCCCTGAACCAAACTTCACCAAATCTGGGTTGTATCATTAGGAGAGTGTCCTAAAGATACCCTGAAAGTTTGGTGCTTCTAGCTTAACAATTGCACCCTGACAGCAGGCACACCCCAAGTTTCCCCAGATTCTCCTTTTAAATCCACCTCCTTCAGCAAGGATTTAAAGGGAGAATCTGAGGTCGTCAGTTTAGAAGAAGAAGAAAAGTTTGGATTTATATCCCCCCTTTCTCTCCTGTAGGAGACTCAAAGGAGCTTACAATCTCCTTGCCCTTCCCCCCTCACAACAAACACCCTGTGAGGTGGGTGGGGCTGAGAGAGCTCCGAAAAGCTGTGACTAGCTCAAGGTCACCCAGCTGGCCTGTGTGGGAGCGCACAGGCTAATCTGAATTCCCCAGATAAGCCTCCACAGCTCAGGCGGCAGAGCAGGGAATCAAACCCAGTTCCTCCAGATTAGAATGCACCTGCTCTTAACCACTACGCCACATTGAAAGTGATGCTGTTTCAGGGTGGGGGATAATCCACCCCAAAACAGCAACACTTTCAGTGTTGTTTAACTGGGGACCCCAGATTCTCCCTTTAAGGTGGATTTAAAAGGAGAATTTGGGCTCTCTAGTTTAAACACATTTGAAAGTGATGCTGTTTGGGGGTGGATTCCAGCATCACAGCAGCTGCCTGGTCCCCCGCCCCGCAAAATTCAGATTTTGCACCAGGCTCCATTTTCCCTATATGCCTCTGCCCAGAGGGGAGGGCAAAAGGAACTGCCGGCTGCTGGTGGGGGGCAGGGCAGGGCAGGGCAGGGCAGGGCAGGGCAGGGCAGGGCAGGGCAGGGCAGGGCAGGGCAGGGCAGGGGAGTCTGCCGTCCACGGTCTCAGAGAGCTGTTTTTATAAGCACTAGGCCGGGGGCGGGCCTTGGGGAGGTGTGGCCATGCCTTAGGGGTGGGTGGGGGTGTGGCCCCACCCCGGAACCCCCCCATAAAAAATCTATACCTACGTCCCTGGTCAGAAACAACTTTTTCACACAAAGAGATGTGTATGAGGAAAATAAAAAGAAATGGGAGAAACTGCTTCCTGAAATAACTTGGGATGAGGCCATTCGGGGCTTTGAAGGGCAGCTGGAAATAGGCCAGAAAATGCCTTCTTTCAAGTGAAACTCCTTCAAAACTCACTCTGCAAACACACTCTAGTTCTCTCTGGCTAACAGCCTGCCTGTTATATGCTGAATCAAGTGCCATTTTTGACAGACTTTAAGGACAACCTTCTGTACAGCTCAGAACAGTAATCATACCTGGAAGTCACTCAGGGAATGAATAACTCGGGTGCCATCAAAATGCAGCTGGTATACCAGCTGGAATGGGCAAAGGGCTGTTCCGGCCATAAATACCAGCTAAACCATGTGATACCTGGACCTGTTTTCTCCAACTCACTTGTGTGCTTCTAGCCGATATGTTAGTATTCTGCAGAGCTCTGCTATTTGCCGTTTGAAGGAAGTAGCTAATAACCCTCCTTGATTCTATACCTTAAATTAAAACAATAACAGCATTTGATTGGGGAAAAAGGTTGGCCATAGCCATTTATTAAAATATTGGTTCAAGGTAAACTTAGTGTACGGCGCAGCATGGGGGTCTGATCTGTGTGCTGGGCAGCCCATGTGCTGTCCCCTAGACACTTAAATTTTCCTCCCACCCACCTGCTGAGGAAAATTGACACACGTTGGAGCAGCTTCTGAGATTCCAGTTGGGCAGTTGCCACTTCCTGAAGACTCCTTGCTGCCAGGGGCACAAGCCATAGAAGTCCATGGCTCCCAGTGGAATTCCAAATCATCTTCAAGGTGTGGGTTTTGACCTTTAAGGCCTTGCGCGGCCTGGGACCCTTGTACCTTAGAGATCGCATTACCCCATATGTCCCTACGCGCTCAGCAGAGGCAAATTTGCTGGTGATTCCTGGCCCCTCAATGATGCGGCTGGAGTCCACACGGGCCAGGACCTTTACGGCCCTGGCCCCGGTTTGGTGGAACACTCTTCCACCAGCTGTCCAGGCCCTGTGGGATCTTGGTGAGTTCTGCAGGGCCTGTAAGACTGAGTTGTTCCGCCGGGCCTTTGGAGTGTCCAGTCGCTGAGGTGCGCCCCCCCTCCTTTGCTTTGCTCCTTTGCTCCCTCCTTTTGGGAGTCCGGCTGCTCCCTCCTTTGGGGGAGGTTTTAATGAATTGGGTTACGGGACGCCATTATTATTGTTTTGACCGCTGTTTAAATGGTTTTTAATGGTTTTCAATGGATTTTAGTAAATATGGTCACTATTGTGACCCTTGTTACATACTGTATACAGATAATGTTGTGCACCGCCCAGAGCCCCTCGGGGATGGGGCAGTCTATAAATTTAAATAATAAATAAATAAAATAAATGAATGTCTGGGCATGTCCCCTATTGGCTTGTTCTACTCCAAACGTTTAACATCTAAGCGGGTCTCTCGCCCGCTGTCCCCAAGCTAAAGATCAGTCCCCCATGCGCAATCGGCCAACGGCTATTACAAAACAAAGCATGCATTAACACATAAAATGTAGGGAGAGGTGGGTGGGAAACACGAGTGGCTTGGCAGAGTGGGGAGGTGGTGGGCCGGGCTGGGCCTTATAAAGGCTGCCCAGCCTGGCCTCCCCTGATGACATCAGGGATCCTGACATCATCACCCTGAGCCCCCAATGCCTGCTGCACATGCGCAGAAGGCGGGGGGGGAAGCCTCGCGAGTCCCTGTGAGTGCACGAGGCTTGGGAAGGAGGCAGCTGCATTGCCATCCCCGGCAATGGTGCCGTGTTAAGTCGCAGCCGCTCCTTTCCCAGAAAGATTAATAGGAGAAAAAGTACCTTCCTCATTTCCAACTGCATAGCAAGGATGTGTGAATACAAAAGCACTTGGTGACTTCACATGAACTGAACAGGGGGCGGCCAAACATGCCCAATGAATTCTTTAAAAGTATGTAGTGAATATCTGTCCAAGGAGTAAATATATTAGTTACTATGACACACATAACATATATATTGTCTTATATAGATGATGCATTGCTCCATCCAGTACAGAGAATATGTAGATAATGTAGATAATCCATACAACACTAAAGACCCCCAGCAATCAGAAAAGGGCATTAAACATAAGCAGATGTTATGGGACCTCCTGAATGCCAATAATGAGTGGGCTTTGTGAAGGCTGGTAAAGAAAAGGCCAAGACTGTATCCAAACATTAAACAGGAGCCAGAGGCCCTTTCCGCACAACAGAAAGGGTGCCTCTCCCCCGGCAGAAATTATGCCGGTGGAGGGGTGGGGGCCATTTCCACGGGAGTGTGCGAGTGGACCCGCAGAAGCCGGCGCAGAAGAGGTGGCTTCGCATGGAGTCGCCCCTTCTGCGTTCCCCCCCCCCACTCACCTCGTCCTCCAGTGTCACTCTGGAGGCTGTCCGACCCCTGGAGGTCAGAGGGCAGCGTGGGCGGGTCCCTGACGGCTTCCAGAGCATGCTGGAGGACGAGGTGAGTGGAGGGAATGGGGAAAGCACCGTCTTCCCAGTGGTGCGGTTCGCACTGCGCCAATGGGAAGATGGCATTTTAGAATAACCTCTCTCGTTGAGCGAGGTTATTAGGAGCGGCTTCATGTCGCTCCTGGGTGGCCAGGACGGCACTGCTGTGATCCAGCAGCGGCTCCTGTGTGAACAGCTGCCCAGGGACGGCTGTAAATGGTCCGTGCAGAAAGGGCCAGAGTCTCCAGGAATCCCAGAGTTCAGAAGAAGAAGAAGAGTTTGGAATTATACCCCACTTTCCTCTCCTGAAAGGAGACTCAACATGGTTTACAAACTCCTTTCCTTCCTCTCCCCACAACAGACACCTTGGCCCTTCCTGCACAAAACTTTTAAAACATTTTGAGGCATGAAATAAAACATTTCCTCTATGGAGTTTCACATTGTTTTGTCCCCTTTGGTTCCCAGTGTTGGAAGTGAAGGACTTTATGCTATCTCCTGCCTCAGTGACAGAGGAGGTCTGATCAGTGAGTTAGATAGCTAGAGGAAGTCAGGACACTGGGCACCAAAGGGGCATCAAAGTAAGCTGGAAAAATGTGGACTAGACAATGCAACTGTCAGATGTGTTTGGTTGACTGGCCGATCACAAAGAGTGCTCATCAATGGCTCGTTTTCATCCTGGAGAGAAGTGAATAGCGGAGTGCCACAGGGTTCTGGCCTGGGTCCAGTGCTACTCAATATTTTTACTTATGTCTTGGATAATGAAATAGAGGGCATGTTAATCAAATTTGCAGATGACACCAAATTAGGAGGGGTAGCTAATACCCTGGAGGACAGGGGCAGGATTCAAAATGATCTGGACTGATTAGAGAGCTGGGCCAAAACTAACAAAATGAATTTCAATAGAGACAAATGTAAGATTCTACACTTAGGCAGAAAAATGAAATGCACAGATATAGGATGGGTGACACCTGGCTTGGCAACACTACATGTGAAAGGGATCTGAGAGTCTTAGTAGACAACAAACTGAACATGAGTCAGCTGTGTGATATCGCAGCCAAGAAAGCCAATGCAATTCTGGGATGCATCAATAAGAGTATAGTGTCTAGACCAGGGGTAGGGAACCTGCGGCTCTCCAGATGTTCAGGAACTACAATTCCCATCAGCCCCTACCAGCATGGGCAATTGGCCATGCTGACAGAGGCTGATGGGAATTGTAGTTCCTGAACATCTGGAGAGCCGCAGGTTCCCTACCCCTGGTCTAGACTGAGGGAAGTCATTGTACCACTGTACTCTGCATTGGTCAGACCGCACCCAGAGTACTGTGTTCAGTTCTGGGCACCACAATTCAAGAAGGATATTGACAAGCTGGAACATGTCCAGAGGAAGGCAACCAAAATGGTAAAAGGTCTGAAATCCATTCCCTACGAAGAGAGATTTAGGGAGCTGGGGATGTTTAGTTTGGAGAAGCAAAGGTTAAAGGGCAGAGGTGGGATCCAGCAGGTTCTCACAGGTTCCCGAGAGTAGGTTACTAACTATTTGTGTGTGCCGAGAGGGGGTTACTAATTGGTGATTTTGCCACGTGATTTTTGCCTTAGTTACACCCCTCCTCTCAGCAGTAGCGTGCAGAACTTGAAGCAGTATAGCAGGAGGTGCACTGGCGAGCATGGCAGCCTGCGCCTGCGTGCATTCATTTCCAGCCCAAAGACCGGCGCAGCGGCTGCATCCTTGCCACAGCCCTGCCCAGGAATGCCCCGCCCCCGGAATGCCGGCCACGCTCCCGTCATGCCCTGCCCAGCCCCATTGGCGTTACGCCACAGTTTGAATCCCACCACCATGGGAACCTGTTACTAAAATTTTTGGATCCCACCACTGTTAAAGGGGGACATGATAGCGATGTTTATATATAGCAAACTTGTTTTCTGCTGCCTCAGAGACTAGTACACGGAGTAATGGATTCAAGGTGCAGGAAGAGATTCCATCTAACCTTTAGGAAGAACTTTCTGACTGTCAGGGCTGTTCAGCAATTGAATTCACTGCCTTGGAGAGTGGTGGAGTCTCCTTCTTTGGAGGTTTTTAAACAGAGGCTGGATGAACATATGTCAGGAGTGCTTTGATTGTGTGTTCCTGCATGGCAGGGGGTTGGACTTGATGGCTCTTGTGGTCTCTTCCAACTCTATGATTCTATAATCTGGTCCTACCCTCAGGAAATGAGATACTATCCTTGCCATCTGACTTCCTGAATTTATATGCTGATTTAGTATATTGGTCTTAAACTGTAACCTTGTCTTTGTAAATTATTGCATTTGTATAGTTTTTAATCTATGTATTGTACACAGCTCAGAGCTCTTTGGGGGCAGTCGGTCTATCAAATCTAAATAACTAAATAACTAAATAAAAATAAATAATCAGAATTGGACCCTTGTGGCATTCCAAAATCATTTTAAAATGGAGACAGCGAACTCCTGGTGGCCATGAACTCACCGTCACATCTAATTTGATGTTGAGATATCGCCTTTAGATTCCTGCAAATGTCTTCATTGTTCTAGCTAATTTACAGTTTTTGCCTTGTAAAGATAACTTATGAATAAATGGGTTTATGCTCAGAATAAGTCCTAGAACAAGTGGAGTAGAGTTTGCAACAATTATTCTTGTAGAATACTCTGAGACATCTTACGTCATGCCTTTAGAGACTATGAATCAGATAGTTCACTAAAGTCCTATGGTAGCTTGTATAATAATCACTTCTATAAAAATGAGCCATACCCTATAACATCTGAATCTGAATCAGCTTTGGAACTCAGTGAAATCTGCTTCATCCTTTTTTGGGCAAAGGTCTGGCTGAGAAGCTTTCAAATTTAACCTTTGTTCTTCAAGTGAATTTAAGTAGAATAGGAATGATATGTATGCTCGTATGGGATTGATTTTTACAGGGTATTCCAGAGTTCTATGTATCTATTGAATAAAGTCTTGTTTATTCAGCTCTAGAGTAATCAGAGGCTTTTGAAATAAAAGTTTTAATAAATATGTTAACTGTTTATTGGCTGGGAAAAACAAGGTTTCCATTTGAACCTGAGACAAAAAGACCTCAATATCTCCCTTCAAGATTATTGCTTTAAGGGAGCATGCAGATATAAAGGAAGACTGTGATTTAGTGGTTAATGAATTGCTTCAATTCAGTCCCAGGTGGGTCTAGAGACCACTGAACAAGAAGGGACAAAAAAGCAGAGTGGAAAAACCCAGGGAAAAACAGAACAAAACCTACTACGCTATGAATAATAAGATGACAAAAAACCAACCGACAATACAGTGCACATTTGACTGGTGAGCATTAGTGATGTGAGAACATTTAACACAAAGGTCACTTCAGCTATCAGACAACATGCGAGACACAGTTGTAGAAAACATGCACATAGGTAAGGGGGGGTTCTCGGGTTTGAACCCCCCCATTCATGTCCGAAGCTCCGCCCACCCTTTTGTGGGTTTTTAAAACGTTTTAGTGCTTTTTCAGTTTTTGGCCTTCAGGGGGTGCATTGTTTGGGCTAGCAGCACCACACTTTCAGGGATTGTTTGGGGGACTCTCTTGATGATACTACCCGGGTTTGGTGAGGTTTGGTTCAGGGGGTCCAAAGTTATGGACTCCCAAAGGGGATGCCCCCATCCTCCATTGTTTCCAATGGGAACTAATAGAAGATGAAGACTACACTTTTGAGGGTCCATAGCTTTGGACCCCATGAACCAAACTTCACCAAACCTGGGATGTATTATCAGGAGAGTCTCTTATTGATACCACCCAGGTTTTGTGAAGTTTGGTCCAGGGGGTCCAAAGCTATGGACTTCCAAAGGGAGTGCCCCATCCTCCATTGTTTTCAATGGGAGCTAATAGAAGATGAAGGCTACATCTTTGAGGATCCATAACTTTGGACATCCTGAGCCAAACTTCACCAAAACCTAGGGATTATTAATACATATCAGGAGAGTCTCTTATTGATACCACCCAGGTTTTGTGAAGTTTGATCCAGGGAGTCCAAAGCTATGGACTCCCAAAGGGGGTGCCCCCATCCCCATTGTTTCCAATGGGAGCTTAGGAGATGGGGGCTACCCTTTTGAGCATCCATAACTTTGGACCCCCTGAACCAAAATTCACCAGAAACTCCTGAGGTGGTATCGATAGGAAGAACTCCTAAAAGATACCCTGAGAAATTTGGTGCTTCTAGCTTAACCATTACACCGCTGACAGCTGAGAGCACCTTCCAAATTTCCCCAGATTCTCCTTTTAAATCCACCCCCTTCGGCATGGATTTAAAGGGAGAATCTGAGGTCCTCAGTTTAGAAGAAGAAGAAGAGTTTGGATTTATATCCCTCCTTTTCTCTCACTGTAGAGGAGACTCAAAGGGGAGCTTATAATCTCCTTGCCCTTGCTCCCTCACAACAAACACCCTGTGAGGTGGGTGGGGCTGAGAGAGCTCCGAAAGGTCACCCAGCTGGTGTGTGTGGGAGTGCACAGGCTAATCTGAATTCCCCAGATAAGCCTCCCACAGCTCAGAGAGATGGCTTGAGAGCAGGGGAATCAAAACCTGGTTCCTCCAGATTAGAATGCACCTGCTCTTAACCACTCACATACACATTAGAGAAGTGATGATGCTGTTGTTTGGGGAGATTGGATTCCTGCATCACAGCGGCTGCCCCGGGGGAGGGGGGCGCAAAACTCAGATTTTGCACCAGGCTCCATTTTCCCTCTATGCCTCAGCCCAGAGGGGAGGGGCAGGGCAGGGCAGGGCAGGGCAGGGGAGTCTGCCATCCCCGACCTTGGAGAGCTGCTTTTATAAGCGCTAGGCCAGGGGCGGGGCTTGGGGAGGCGTGGCCATGCCCTGGGGCGGGTAGGGATGTGGCCCCCCCGAACCCCCCACCATAAAAATTCTATACCTACGTCCCTGGTAGAAAACATACAAACATCCAGAAATAACAAGCCCTGATATACTGGGGCCTAATGCAGACAAGCCCTTAGGTTCTCCCGTGCTTATGCAGGAACAATAGCATTCCGATTGTTCAATGTGAAACTAGGTAAGTATGTTCTTCAAAGGCAGTGCAGGAATTCTGGATTAATGCCCATTTCATAGCATGAAGGCTGCTTTATCAGCAACATTTTCATTTTGTACAGATACAGAGCTTGCCCATGGACAAAGGAGTTGTATCAAGCCAAACTGAAGTGGCTTAAGTTAAAAATTCATGGCTACTGGCTGTGGTGACCAAAGGGAAACCTTTACTTTCAGTGGGACTCAGCCTCTGAATCCCAGTACTAGGAGGTAACGTCACGGGAAGGTGTATCTGGTGTATCTGGAGGTAACATCACGGGAAGGTGTATCCCTGGGTTTTTCCCTCTGTATCTGTTGCTGACCCTCCAGAATAACTGGTTGGCTAACTGTGTGAGAAAGGATGCTGGATTAGATGGACTACTGGAAAAAATGGACCTTTAGTCCAATCCAGCAGGACTCTTGTAATGTTCGTATGTCCCATGCCTGGGGCTATAAAATAACCTCAACCACTGCTGCCCTTTACTGAAGCACAACACAGCCTCAAAAGGTCCCTTTAAGTGCACTCTCTGAAATGTAAAACACACTCTCTCCTGTCTAGTTTGCAATGTGAGAAGTAATTTTAATGGGCAAATAACCAGGCACTTAAACAAGTGATTCTAAAGGAGAGGGGGAATCATTAAGTTATGTAGCACCTTGCTGCAAGAGAAAAAGTTAATGTTCTTCATTTGGAACAAAGGATGAATTTTATCACTCTTCCCTCAGTCAGAAAGCTAATCTGTTACTCATCAAACACGCTGCAGCTACCAAGACATGAGTTTGAAATACTGATTTAATTGCAGGCAGATTTGACCCAGACCTTCCAAAAAAGGGGGGGAAAGGGTGAGAACAATTACTTCCAAATTAGCCTCTAACAAAGTTGGTTTGGGAAAACTTCAGATTTTCATTCTCAAAGTTAAATCAACAACATTAATAATAGTTTTTCTTATATTGTACATTCTCCTGTCAACTGGCATTCCAGACAATTTGCAAACAATGAAATATCTGTAGCATATCCTATGGAAACAGAAGTCTAGAAAGCTATTACAACACATATTTTTAAAGAAAAGAGGGAAAACTTACAATTGGGAGGTACCAAGAGGATAATTGTAAAAGGACTAAGAAAATAAATAAACCAACAAAGGATTTCAGACATTTTGAAAGGCAAAAGTGGAGAAATGAGAGAAAAATTATGTTTGACACTAGCGTCCTTTGTTGGTTTAGTTCCAACAATGTCCCCATTGCCACTTTCTAGGCTGATAGGGAATAATGGTGGGTAGGGATTGGTGTTCCCCTTAGTGTGACCCAGAAGTGACATCAAGTTGTCAGGGCAATGTTGTAACATTCCTCTGAATCTCTATGGTAAATCCATAGAGTTCTGGGTGCATATTATAGCATTAGGCCAGTGCATTGATCTCACTTCTGGTTCACAGTGATGTCATGTTATGATGCCAAGTGATGCTGAGGAGGTAGGCCCAGGGACGTAGGTATAGATTTTTAAGGGGGTATAGATTTTAACCCACCCACCCCTAGGAGCATGGCCACACCTCCCGAAACCCCACCTCCAGCCTCAGTGTTTATAAAAGCAGTTCTCCGAGGCCAGGGATGGCAGACTCCCCTGCCCTGCCCGCCCCTCCCCCCCCCCCGGCTGGGCTCCCACTTGGCAACTGGCAGTCCCTTCTGCCCTCCCCTCCGGGCAGAGGTGTAGCTAGGGAAAATGGAGCCCGGTGCAAAATATGAGTTTTGCACGTCCCCCCATGGGCAGATGCTGTGATGCTGGAATCCACCCCCAAACAGCATCATTTTCAATGGTGTTTCAACTAGGAAGCCCAGATTCTCCTTTTAAATCCACCTTAAGGGGAGAATCTGGGGTCCCCAGTTAAAACAACATTGAAAGTGATGTTGTAAAAATGTTTTACAGGGCTTATATAACCCCAACGATATTAAACAATATGAACTCAAAAATACCACCATATTGTTGGAAATGTGGTAAAAAACAAGGAACCTTTTTCCACCAATGGTGGTCATGTAAAATTGTGAGTAAATTTTGGTCAGTGATTCATACTGAAATAGTACAAATACTGAAAGTTAATTTTAAAAAACAAAGTATCACCTATCTTTTGGGTCCAGCAATGGCAAAAGAAAAATTTACAGTAGATGATAAATATTTATTATTTCATATGTTTTCGGCAGCAAGGACAGCACTTGCACACCAGTGGAAGTCCGGGACAACACCGAATTTAGACGATTGGAGGAATAAAGTTCAAAAACTTTTTATTTTGGATAGAATTTCGTTTGATTTAAAAGACCAACCAACGGAAGATTACTATCGAATTTGGCAACCCTGGATAAACTATATTTCACTTCTATGTAAAACCTCGGCTTTCAGGGTAAATCTTTAAGTTTGTTGTAGCAGATTGGCAATAACTTTCGTATATTTTTTGGGTTGTTATTCTATTGTTGCAGGCAGTAACGAGTCTCTACCTCAAGAAAAAGTTTTAGCAAACCTGTACAAAATTTCTGCATTAATTTGTATTCAACACAGTTATTACGATATGATTTTAAAGTAGAGAGGAAGTCAGGGGAAGGGGAAAGGGAGGGGGTGGGGGAAACACAGAAGAACAAGTAATAAAGAAGTCCTAAGATAATAGGGTTGAGTAGCTGGGATTGTATACTACCCTATACGATTTTATTTAGTAAATTACAGTATTTAGTTTAGGATTGTTTATGACAGATGAATCTACTCTCATTCCTGTATGATATAATGCTGCTTAATTTTGTTCTCCTTTTTCTTGCTTGTTCATTGGGGGAGGGGGGGAAGCAATAAAATATATATTGAAAGTGATGTTGTTTTGGGGTGGATTCTCTCCCACCCTGTAACACCATCATTTTCAATGTTGTTTTAACTGGGGACCTCAGATTCTCCCTTTAAATCCATGCCAAAGGGGGAGGATTTAAAAGGAGAATCTGGGGAAATTTGGGGGGGTGCCTTCTGTCAGGGGTGCAATTGTTATGCTAGCAGCACCAAATTTTCTGGGTATCTTTAGGAGACTCTCCCGATGATACCAGCCAGGTTTGGTGAAGTTTGGTTCAGGGGGTCCAAAGTTATGGACCCTCAAAGGTGTAGCTCCCATCTCCTATTAGGTCCCATTGGAAACAGTGGGGAATGGGGGCAACTCCCCTTTGGGAGTCGATAACTTTGGACCCCCTAAACCAAACCTCACCAACCATGGGTGGTATCATCAGGAGAGTCTCCCAAACAATCTCTAAAATTCTGGTGCTTCTAGCCTAAAAACTGCATCCCCTGCAGGCCAAACACTGAAAAAACACTTTAAAAATACAAAAGAAACCACAAAGGGGGGCAGAGCTTCGAACATGTAATGGGGGGGGGGTTTAAACCCGGGAACCCCCCTTACCTAGGTCCTTGGGTAGGCCCCTGTGCCAAAAACTCTCCCACCAGTTGCCTGCCTGAGGCAAGCAACCCTACTAATAGTCCCAAGGCTGAACGTGATCTCTAAAGAGAGCTACTTGATCTCCCTCACAAATGCAGAGAAAGAAGAGGTCTGCACTATGACAGAAGGACTTGATTGCAGTCCTCTTCTTTTGCAGTGAAATAGGCCTTGCCTACCACCACTCATTTATCCCCTACTGTGGTGGTTCTGTAAAAGAAATCACTGGTGAGAGCTTTGTAATGTTGGATCTGCCAAACAAAATGCAGAGGAACGTGGCAGTGGAAGGCCGGAAGGTGGCTGATTGTCCCTGAATCACATCTCCAAATCACATGAGCTTCTGTGATACTCTAGTATACTCTAGTGATACTCTAGTGATACTCTGGTATACTCTAGTGATACTCTAGTGCATAGGTGTCAAATTCGCGGCTCTCCAGATGTTATGGACTACAGTTCCCATAATCCCCTGCCAGCAAATTTGACACCTGTGCTCTAGTAATACTCTAGGAGCAGCAGTGGCTTAGGAGGTTAAGAGCTCATGTATCTAATCTGGAGGAACTCCACTCTGCCATCTGAGCTGTGGAGGCTAATCTGGAGGAACTCCGCTACTGCCACCTGATTCTCCGCTCTGCCACCTGAGCTGTGGAGGCTTATCTGAGGAATTCAGATTAGCCTGTACACTCACACACACGCCAGCTGGGTGACCTTGGGCTAGTCAC